>NW_019208918.1:782609-821402 GCF_001890105.1 Penicilliopsis zonata CBS 506.65
TATATATATGTACTAATAACTAATATGATAGATGCATGGACCCACGGCGACTTTGTCAGCGTCCACCCCGTGACGAAACAGGTTCTCTTCCACGGCCGATCCGACGGGGTGTTGAATCCATCTGGCGTCCGATTCGGGTCCGCAGAGATATACAATGTCATTGAGACGCAGTTCGCCGATGAGATCCAGGATTCCGTCTGTGTAGGCCAGAGACGGCCTACAGACCCGGATGAATCGGTTATCCTCTTCTTGCTGATGAAGGAGGGTTCGAAATTCACGCCCCAGTTGGTTGCGAGGGTGAAGGAGGCGATCAGAAAGGCTCGGACGGCGAGACATGTCCCGAAATATATCTTTGAGACTCCTGAGATACCGGTATGTGTTTTTTTCCCCCCTCGTTTTGATGGTAGAGAATTCTGTGCACTGACTGCAGCAGACAACCGTCAATCTGAAAAAGGTAGAGCTGCCGGTCAAACAGATCGTTTCTGGCGTAAAGGTCAAGCCGTCCGGGACGCTTTTGAATCCCCAAAGCTTAGACTTCTATTACCAGTTCGTTGAAGTTGAGAAGCTGCTGGCCCTGAAGAGCAAGTTATGAGTTAAGCCTTTAGATTTGCGAGTTGAACTTCTGCTTCTTGCAGTGGAGAAAGGGAAAACATTAGCATCTAGTGGGATCTCTAGCCAGACTCGTCTACGAAGTTCTCACCTTACACAGAGAAATGTTTCTGGAAATCATTTTATATATCCCTAGAGTTATGACAATACATAGGAAATACCAAGACTACCCACATGATCATAATAATGGCGCCGAGACTAGAGTCCAGGATATAATAGAAACAATTTAGAATGAAAAACCCGAACGAACATGCCGGAACCCGATCTCAATAACGATGCTTGAAAAAACTTAGTATCTACGCAGGAACTCTGCGCTTTATCCCAACATTTAGGCCTAGCGGCTTGCGCAGGAATCCCTCGCGGCACAGCATCGGCCCCTCCTGTTCCAGCTGGTAATCAAACATGCGGAAGAAAGTACCGCAGATGACGAGGAGCTCCATTTCGGCGACGTTGCGTCCCACGCATGCACGAGGGCCCGTGCTGAAAGGGATGAAGGCTGCTTTCTGGCGGGCCGTGAGGCGAGCGGGATCCCACCGCTCGGGGACGAACTCGTCTGCATCCGGGCCCCAGACTTCGGTAGAGTGGTGGATGGTATATGCGGGGACGGCGAGGATGTCACCGGGGTAGAAGAGGTGACCGCAGATCTCGATAGGGGGGTTTCCGGCAGGGATTTCTCGGGGAAGGCCCATGGAAGATGTGCTGTGAATACGCATGGTTTCCCAAATCACCCATTGGAGACTGGAGTGT
Organism: Penicilliopsis zonata CBS 506.65; assembly: GCF_001890105.1. Classification (NCBI taxonomy): domain Eukaryota; kingdom Fungi; phylum Ascomycota; class Eurotiomycetes; order Eurotiales; family Aspergillaceae; genus Penicilliopsis; species Penicilliopsis zonata. Next base: position 783,966 of record NW_019208918.1, read on the forward strand.
TAGAATAAAGAAAGAAAGAGAAAAGAAAAGGGGGTTGAGAAGATGGATAGCAGCTTACTAGGGAATCTCTTTCACCATTGCAAAAGAAGGAACCTCAATGCCCTGAGGGATAGCCTTGTCCAAAGCCTTGTGCAGCTTCTCAATGACACCAGGAGTTCTGAGGGCCCAGTAGAGAATGGCACACGAGGTGTTGGAGGTAGTGTCCGACCCGGCAATTAGCTGCGTGAGTGCTTCGGCTGTGAGCTCCTGGCGACCAAGAGTCGCGCCTGTCTCGTCCTTTCCTTCCATAAGACGAGCCAGTAGATCGACACGGGTGTTGTTCGCCATGTTCTCGGGCTTTAGGCGCTCGTTCACACGTGCGATGGCGATACCCGCCAGGTTTGCAACCGCCTCCAGGCCGTCTTTGAAAAAGCGGTCCGGGATGTACTTTGCGAACGGAATGAGGGCGGGGCAGCATCCGAGGGTGGCGGAGACCTCCCCACGGCGATTAAGGACTTCGACGGCGGGTACGTAGGTTGGCGGGCCGTCGGGGGACTTGCGCATCTCGGCGATATCCTGGCCCTTTTCCAACATGCCAAAGGGAGCACCAAAGGCAAGATCTCCGATCACGTCAAAGGCAAGGTAGTTGAACCAGTTGAGGGCATCAACGCTGGCGTAGCCGGTCTTTGGGTTGGCTTCCAGGTCTGACAGCTTGTTCCACTGCTTGACAAAGAGCTCGACATTGCCATGGATGTACTGCTCGAACTCGCCGATCGACTTGGCACTGAATGTGTGAGAGATGGTCTTTCGCTTTCGAGTGTGCTCAGCGCGGTCTCTGGTATTGAAGAGGCCGCGACGGATCGAAACGAAGGCGTCATAGAAGTCTCTGCGAATTATATGGTTAACAGAATCCCCCAGTCTAAAAGAAACGAAGGAACTCACGCCTTCAGGAAGCCGTTTCCGTGAGCGTAAATCGTCTGGATTGCTGCATCGTCGGCAATCGAGATGTGATTCGGTCCTATGCGAACCATCTTGCCATATTTCTTATGCATTTCATGAACCGTGATGGAGCGCTGACCCCTGCGAGCTTGTAGCATCAACCACAGATTTGTGAACGCAGCCACACTGGGTGACGGGATATCGCTCAACCTCCATAGTTTCAGGTAGGGAAGCACAAAGTAGACGGCAACCACGGCCACGAGGGTATAAGGACTGAGCAGCGTGGAGAGGAGCATGGCAACGGCGTGATGACTGTGGAGTAGTTTTTTGCAGGGGTTTATTTAGCTGGAGAACTGATCCGTAACAATCCAGCAAGACCACCTCGATCAAAGCCCAGCGTATTGATCAGACGAGCTTGGACAATACCTCCTCCAGCTGTAGCGTGCTATATTTATGTGGAGAACCCCAGCTTCTACTCCCCGAGGCAAGACGTGCAACGGGAATGAAGGTCGGGAGCCTGAGACGCTATTTTGCACAGCAGCCACTGCCGACTCTGGTGGCCGAGGCCAGTTCCCCACAGATCGCCAACATTGTTTGTCAATTGCGGCGGTTTTCATAGGCCCAGCAGGCTGACTCAGCTGCTCTGATGATTTTCAATCCATGGACGAGATCGAGGCATTAACCGAATCTCCAATGGTCAGCAGCGATTACCGTTTGACTTCGAGAGGGGCAAGATGGGACCTGAAATGACGAAGTGATGTTGGTGGCGACGTTGTCATGCCCTATGCCCTATATTCCTTTTCGGGAAAGGGGTACTGGCACGAGGTTACCGTTACTCCAACACGGACCTTCACTTCCCTCACAACGGGAAAAAAACCAAGCAAAGCTTTCGCCATTCCACATAATCGATTGCGTATGCACGTGTGCATGTGAGTCTTGAGCTAAACGCAGCGTCGATAGTTGAAGTGGCTGAAGAGATCAGAGATTGAGGTAAGGCACATTGGTTGTGAGTTCATACCAGTATGTCCTATCCCCCTTCCCCCCTCCAAGTCGCCAATTACTTACCCAAAATTTGGTGAAATAGTGGCTGTGTGTTCTACCATCCGTCCGGGGCCATGGCCGCTTGCCATTGTCGGTCACCAGGCTTGCAGAAGTACCCTTCATCGTGGCTGCTATACCATAAGGCAGCCCTGTTGTACCCAATCTTGCGACTGACCGCATATCAAATACGGTGCACAAGACTGCCAGACAAGCCATTGTCCTAGTTGTCTCGGCGTTGTTTCTCAGGGATGTGTCAGGTTAAAAGAGCAGGCGATCGCTTTCAGCCTTGGAATGCGCCTACCGGGGTTTTCTACCCAAGTAGTCTCCGCGACATTCCTTCCGGCTCCTGATGCCATGTTTAGCACCCACGCCGGTTAGAATGCGGTGTAATCAAAGCGGTATTGTTGATGCCCTACAATATCTTGATTACTGGTTAATAAATCCTACCTAAGTATCCAGGTACCTACATGTGCTGCGTGGTGCTTGCATCTGCATGGCTGTGCATAATCAGGGAAGCCTACCAAGCCTGAACAAATCACGTTGGTGACTTTACAAAAATCCCGTGGAAAGGTCATCGCCCACTCGAGGCAGCCTGTCAAATAGCTCTGCCCAGGTTCCATTATCCATATCACCGGGTAGGGAGGATAAGACGGTCGTCAGCTCGAGTGGTACTTTTGCATAGCCTGGTTGGCGCCCGTGTGAAGTAGATTGCCAGTCTCTATCCATCAATTACGGCACAGCCCTCATCGGGCGCTAATGGGCAAAACCGCGGGGAGTCGGGGTCTGTTTGAAGACAGACCTGGTCTTCAGGGAGGAGTGGTCGGGAGCAATGCATAATTGGATAAGATAGTGAGGCAAGGACCCTAAATGCTGAATGGTACTCAATAATGTGAGGTTTTATCAGTTCATGCCTTTTTTTTGGGTGAACACTTCGACTGTGCCCCAATGCGGGTGCTAATCGAAACCGACTACGAAGCGCTCGTTCTCCAGCACACAGAACCAAGACCACCGAGACGCAGGAGACTACTATCTAAAGGAATTATGACGAGTACTAGACATTTAAAGAAAGCTATTCATCATGCTTGCGAGTCATGGTTCAAAAACAGATGGCGCACAGACACTACTCACCTCCCAGTAGGTACGGATTACTGGGGTACAACCAAATTTAAAGTACTATTGTGTTCAAGCCAAGATAATTTTGAATAGTAATGTTCAATGATACCATCCGTACAACTGTCGTTTCCATTTCCTGAGATCCCGTAACCTTTGAGTGGGCTGTAGAGTTCACTAGAGGTATGGAGTCAGGATGAACACTGGTCCTAGTTTGTAGTTACTAGGGTAGACCGTGCTCCGTAGAAAAGATCGAACATACTACATACATAGTTAGTTCCCTAGTAACTACTCACCCCGTGTGCACACACTCTGAGATAGTTAGCGTGGTGGGCAACATCTGACAGAAACAAACGAGTAATCCAGCCCCCTTATCAGAATAAATAGCACCAGGAAATTCATTTGCAATGATGACGAGATCATCCCAGAGCAACTGCTGAGCTCTCCCGCGGGAAGCGCAGGCCAACTGGCAACTTGGGGGCGGTCATGTGACCGTGGGCGATCCGGAAATTTCTGGATTCTTGCTGGTACCCAAAGATTAGGGGATACTATCTTGCCGGTGAGAAGCAAACATAGTGACTATGGGTTGGAGGATAGACTAGGGCGACTTATTTTGTTTTTAGAGATGTCTTGAAAGTTGAAACCCAGTGTCTAATACACAAAGTACTTCTTTTTGGGGTGTATTTGTTACTGTAGCCATGTACTAACTATGTAACTAGTAGTACTACAGTACTACTCCTCTGTACATAATGGACGCTTGATTTCTTCAGTCATGATCTGACATTCCCGCCATGTGGACAGTGGTATGTGCCGGTAGTACTTTCTCGCTAGAATTGTCGATTGCACCAACGATTGAATGAATGGCGATTCTCTTCTATGCTAATCGAATCGATATGGCATATGTAGTAAAACTCGATCGATCAGTACAGAGTAGTAGATTCTGCCTGTCCAATCCAAGCCTAATGATGCTTACCTAATTCATCTCTGGCCCTCGTGTCCAGCGAGAGAAACTTGGCAAGAATACTCCGTAGAAACTCTGCCAGAAGACTCTGCCAGAAGACTCTCCCCCATGACAACGGTTGACACAGAAAAACAACAGCAAAAACTAATGCCTACTCCGTATACTCCGTACTGCATACTCCATAATAATCCATATCTGCTCAACTCACACAAGCCTCGAGACCCTCCAAAGATACTCCGTACAGTACAGAGAAGAGTAACGAAGGACCGGAGGGCAAACGGCCACGTCGGCGAGCTAAACAACACGCACTAGTTTTGCGTTACGTCACCAAGACGACGCCAAAGACCGTGTGAGAACAACGCAGAGACCCTCGCTATTCCGTAATTAGGTCGTTAGCGGTTTTAGTCAGTAGTATGTGACCTGTTGTATGGACTAGCTAGCGAGCTATGGAGTGTGCAACAGATACTCCATAGTTAGTAAGTCTGGACAGGTAGCCAGATAGTTAGTTCGTCCAATCTATCCTTAGTAACTAGTTAACCAACTACCTAGGTAGTTAGTTACGTTGTAACTACTCCGTACCTGGATCTGGAGACTCCCGTCGGGTGTGCCGCTTGGTTCCATGGATCGGTTGCACGAGAAGGGAAGTATATCAACAGCACCTGCCAACTAACTGAGTCGATCATATTGATGGATGGAGTACAGGATCACTAGACTGCTTCAGATGAGAATAGTGAACCTGATAATTCGACACGACACTTAGCTGATGCTCTGTTCTCCCTGCTCTGCACCCAAGTCTCACTTTCAGACCGTACGGAGTAGTAACTTAGGTACCTAGGGACAGAGTATTTCGTACCTACCTGTCAGCGGTGGAAGTTAGCACTCCGACGACACTAGAGTCCTAGACCTACTCCGTACACAGTAACCCGTGACAGCCGCGGAAATGACCGATCTGAAAAGTGGCTCGTCATCTGCAACAAACTGTCAGGACTCAGAATGGATGGCGGAGAGCAAACGACGTGGCAACCCAGCAGTCCAGCAGACCAGGTGACCCAGTATTGACTAGTCCCGTCCTTAGGTAGTTAGGTACCTGGTAAGGTACCTAAAGTAGTAAGGTACTACCGGTACCTTCCTACCTCCATAGGTCTATCTTACCAGCCAAGTGCTATTTTTGATACGTCCACGGGTACCGCGTACGGCAATACCCCCCTAACCCGATGGGGACGGCACTGCCCGGCGAGTTCGTAACGGAGTACGCGGTAATTACCCAGTGTCCAACCCAGTCCGGGCTGCTGCTTGGTTGCGGGCGACTGCGGGCGCCTTCCGGTTCGCCGCCTCACTTTTGTTTGCTGTTCCAACTACTCCGTACCTCTCCGTAAGGTACCTGGTAACCTCTGGCTGACACTGGACACTGGGCAGTCTCATTATTGCTCGTCACCGCCCGGGCTAGGATGCAAAGAGTCCAGACCCTCGACCCTCTTTGCCCGGACGGGACTTGCTCGATCCTGTTCGGGCAAGACGCTGTTGCTCGTATCGGACGCTTGGTCTGTGGGGTGGTCACCCTCTTGCGGCTTCACCTGCTGCACCCGTTAAATCGACTGTCGTCGCCCTCCCTGGTTGTCTTCAGATCTGCCACATTCACCACCTATACTATACCTCTGCTGTCTCTTTTCTTTTTTTTTTCTCCCCTCTTGTACAGCAACTACTTTCCTCTTGAAAGCCTTGCAGCTGCCGAGGCCTCATCTACTATACCACCTCTGGTATAACTACTCCTTCAGCTCAACAAGTTGGGTTGCTTATACCACCCGTCTCTGTCCATCCTGACTTCATTGATTGTTGTTTTGATATCAATCAACAGTGAGTATTTCTTATCGACAAGAGACGAGGCTCCCGCTGACCCCCTCCCCCCTTTTCGGGGGTTTCTAGAAAACCCCTCCCCCTCAGTGTTGATACTGATAGCAGCTTTCTACCTCCCAAGGAACCATCATGGCAGCCACCGTGATGGATGACGATCTCTTCACGAGGGCGATCTCTGGATACCGGGACGTATTTTGGAAAGAGCTCTCTCACCTCCCGGAATCGGAACGAAACGAACTCTGGAGCCAGCGACTGAATCAGTTCATTCCCTCTACCGCCGTCTCGAGTCCTTCGATGAACCTGGGTCCGTCTCCGGCGCTTGAGAAATCTGGGAAACGGTTACGACAGGATACTCCACGGACGCTTCCTTCTGGTACTACTGGGCTTCCTCTGGCTAAACGGCGAGCCACCGTACGTGTCACCTTGGTCTCTCTTCCGCCTCTGTCCTCTCCGTTCATCTAGTTACGCTACTCCCTCTGTCTCTGCCTCTCCCATATACACACATACACATACACACACAGAAAATGAGAAATACTGGACCTGGATTGACACTTCATAGTCTCCGGAACTGAAGGGCACCATCGACCTTACTCGCGATCTGTCTCATGCTTCCTCTCCCGCGGCCCCCGAGGCAGCCCGGCAGCTATCCAGAGCCAACTCGCGGAAAGGCAACTCCTCTTCGGCTCGACACACGGCCATGGTGCGTTCGCAGAGTCAGCAACTTCCCGTCTCGCACCGTCAACACCACCTGGCCGCGGCTCTGGTCCCCAAGCGGCAATCCCTGGGATCCCAACGGCCCCCGCACCTGCGTCTCGACAACGTCGATGAGTATTCGCCGTCCGAGTACACCCGCCAGTGTATAGACGACTCGCTCTTCCAGGATGGCCCCTCGACCTGGTCGGCGGTGGTCTGGCCTGGGGATTCGGTGTTGGTGGATACTCCCAGTGTCTCCTCCCAGATGCTGCCTCCAACTCAGTCTTTAGCCCATTTTGGTGGAATCCCTGTCCCTTCTTCCTCCCTGTCAGAACAAGTGGCCCACTCACTGCCGGTGGCCTCAGTCGAGATGAGCAGGAGTACCACAACAGACTCGATCTGTGGAGGTATCGGCATGATTCGGTTTGATTCTACGGGGTCCAATCTAAATCCTGCTGGTTTTGACTTCCCTTCTTTCCCTCCTTCTTCTGCTGCTGATTTCGTTTCCCCCACGTCCCAGGTGGACGCCGTGTCTTTCCCCCTTTCTCTGTCCCAGACTCCACTGGATCTGGATCAGAGTCATCAAATTCCGTATCTTGATAGCACCTATGTACCCCTTTCCACCTCCGCTCCCTCTACTACTACCTACCATCCCTTTCTCACCGTGCCTTCCTCTGACTCTACCTTTACTTTATCTTCGTGCTCCTCCTCCTCCTCATCCTCTTCCTCTTCCTCCTTCTCCTCCATTCCTTCCAATCAATCGGTCGAGATGAGACATTCTCTGTCCGTCGAGAGCGATAGCTCTTCGTCGTCTCAGCAGTCCCGGGCTGCGAGACGCACGCATGAGCAGATCCTGCAGGGCGCGCGCCCCATTGCACCTAAAGTGCAGACGCAGCACAGCCCTCCGTCAAAGCTGGCCGAGCAGCATAAGATGATCCGTATCTCGTCGTCGGACGGGACAGCCAAAGAGGTGGCGGCGATCCCCAAGGCCTCGGTGCAGCGGCCTCAGCGGCCCAAGACAAAATGCACCATGTGCAACGACCAACCCGAGGGCTTTCACGGCGAGCATGAGCTGCGTCGGCACATCGAACGTGTGCATGCCGTCGTGCGCAAGGTTTGGGTGTGTGTGGATATCTCCCCCGACAAGACCTTTCTGGCCAACTGCAAGGCCTGCCGCAATGGCAAACGGTACGGGGCTAACTACAACGCGGCAGCGCATCTGCGCCGCGCCCACTTCAACCCCTGCCAGCGGGGGCGCGGTGGTCGCGGCAAGGATAGCGAGAAGCGCGGAGGTAAGGGCGGCGGCAACCGCCCACCCATGGAGGTGCTGAAACACTGGATGGTCCAGAAAGAGGAAGTTGTCCTCGAGAATGCACACAACCTCTGTGACGATGCCGTAGCAGCACCCGAGATGGACCTGTCGCCGGCCATCGAGGGTGAGAGCGATGACAACAGCAGCAGCAGCAGCAACAACAACAGCAACAGCAACAGCCACCTCGCCTCACTGGCGTTGGAGCCGAGTATGCTTACGGGCTATGCGGAAGCGTTTGTCCAGACCATGGCTCAAGGCTCATCATCATCTTTTGACGTCCCTTTCTATCCAACTGGCATTGACTATGCCATGTGATTGTATAACATCTCTTTTTCTTTTACTTTTCTTTTTTGATCCATTCTTACCGTTTTTTTATTTACCACCACTTTCTACTTCTGTTCATGTTTATATCTTTCTTCTTCTTCTTCTTCTTCTTCTTCTTCTTCTTCTTCTCTCCGGCTTTTTTTATTCCTCTTGCATCTTTTCTCTTTTTTTTTTTTTCCCCCTCTCATCTCTCTTCTTATCCCCAACCGCTTTCTATTCTTTAATCCCCCCCTCCCGTCCTCTTCTCTCTTATACTACTTTTTTTGCCTTATACATCCGCCGCCTCTACTGATTGCCTTGGTCACGGCCGTGGTCGCAAGCCGACAGGCGCACCTCTGCGAGGGCGCTTCAGAACATATTAATGATGATGATATCAATAATTGACAAACTATTCTCCATGGCGTATTCCGTAGAAGAATCTAAAAATAGTCATATTAGGCAACAGTGTACCTAAAGAAGTGCCACGATAGACGTGGCTGTGGGCAGACGGCCGTGGCAGTGGCTGAAAGCGAGCCTGTCAAGGCGTTTTCTCTGTCCACTTGAAACGGTCTAGCGGCAGTGTAGGTAGAGCTGCTGTTTTAGGAACAAGCCGCGAGAATCGAGTATGTGGAGACGGCCAGCGTCATCAATGGGCAGTGATCTGCTTGGCACACTGCGCTCACCCAGTTGGCCTCATTTTCAAGCTACGGCTCGAAAAAAACCGTTCGACTCTGTGGTTGAATTGATAGTTCAACACGGGGATGGTGGGACTACGGGGGAATACCCCTATCACGGAGCGTTTCTGGATTTTGTACGGTGTATTTGTTTGTACTCTATGGGTGGAGAGTCCCTGCAGAAGGTTAGGTAATTAGGTAAGTGATGAGCAGCAAACTGGACCCTGGAAGTATAGAATGCCATACTTGAATAAACAAAAGAATACACACATGTATGTATATATATATATATGTGTGTGTGTGTGTTTGTGTGTATGTGTGTGTATTATTAATAGATAAGACTACTAATAGAATGCAATTCAATTTTAACATGTTAATAAACAAGTGCCTAGAAATATCATCAAAATTTCTATGATCATTTGACGGCCATCAGCCCTGCTGGTCCGCGCCTTAGCGCCAAGGAAGTTCGGTAGCATTCTTCTCAGCTCACTCACCTCGCGAACCTTCCCTCTTCCTTTTCTCTTCATCTATCCCATCGCCGTCCACAAATCACCTCGGTAAACTACCTGTCCTGGTGCGTCGCTCCGTTTCTGTTGTCTGAAATCGTTGCATTGATCCTCGCTAACCCCCTCTCCTCGTCACAGATCCATTCCGCAATGTCGCAAAACGAGTACTACCATCCGCAACAGGGACCGTACCAGCAACAGCCTGGCTACCCTCCGCAGCCACCACAGCAAGCGTAAGTCGAATACTCGCCAGCCCTTGAGGTTCCAAAAAACCCGCCGTCCAGTCCATATACATATTTATATATATATATATATATTTTTTTTTACTTTTGGATTTCTTCAACCGTCTCTTCCAGGTGCTTGGGAACTGACTGCTTTGTCCTAGGTACCCGGGGTACCCTCCCCAAGGACCTCCCCAAGGATATGGCCCTCCGCAGGGCTACCAGGGCGGCCCTTACGGTCCTCCCCAGCAGCCGGTATGTCTCCCTACAGTTTTGATACATACATGGGGGAAAACATAACGGGACTAATCGGCTCCCTGCAGATGTACCAGCAGCCCCCGCCGCAGCAGCCTCAGTCGAAGGACCGTGGATGTCTCGGAGCATGGTGAGTCCTCTCCTTTCTTTTCCTTTCTTTCTCATTTCCTTTTGAACCCATTAAACTAACGAGACAGCCTTGCTACCCTCTGCTGCTGTTTCCTCTGTGAAGAGAGCTGCGAATGCTGCTTCGATTGCATCGAGTGCTGCGAAATGTGCTAGAGTGCTAGACGGTCGTGCCCGATCGGTCTCTAACAATACACTTTTCAAGTCGTGAATGGGAAAAAAGGCCGGTCGAGGCATGAAACCATACGAGGGATGCCGAGAATTTTTTTTTTTTTTCTTTGTCTACTTTCCTTTGTCCTTTGTTTTCTTGCTTCTCTTCTGGCGCGTTTCAAATGGGTTGTGCTTAACAGTTCCATGATAGCAAATGGCTAATATTTTATGCCTTGTAGTCCCATCAGAACGTAAAATATGTACAATCCATGTAATTAGATAGCCGTTCCGTTGGATTTCTAGAGTCATCCAGTATTCAATATCATATGATTCTTCTCCTCATGACGAAGCTTCCATTCAGACATGGACATCTCCGAATAATATCTCATGTGAAAAGGCGAGGCGAGGTCACAGCGAGGCCACCTAAAGGCGGGACAGGCTGTCTTCTGTACGGTACCATCCCATATCTTCTCTAAATAAAGGCACGCCGACCGCAGTTTCAGTATCATGTCTTGCCCGGCGAGGTTTGTTTTCATGCGGGCTCCCTTATCTTGACCGCCCCTGACATCAATATCACGTGACCATATCTCTACCCCGGCCACGTCATAAACGGTGAAATCAATACTTTGTGTCCTGTCTGTCTGGCAGAACCCTTTTTCTTCCCCCCATGACCCGCAGCAGTTCTTCTATTGATCGTACTACTGTAAAAGCTGTACATTATTCTTATAGTTTTTTGATAAAAAAGAGGGGAAAAAAATACCACCATGTCTGACTCGACCCTTTATCTCTACACCTCCCTAACGGCGGGGTCATCCCATATCGTCACTGCAACGGCGCGGATCGAGACGATCCTCAAGGCCAACAAAGTGCCCTTCCGGGCAATCGACATCGCCACGGACGACGCTGCACGGAGGCTATGGGGGCGGAAAGGCCGGGGGAAGAAGATTCCAGGTCTGGTGAAATTCAACCAGGTTGTAGGAGTACGTTTCCTCTTCATGCAGGAGCTTGCAGTAGCTTTGTCATGACTTACATTTTTTTTTTTAATTTTTTTCTTTCTTTAGGATCTAGAAGAAGTCGAAGAATGGAATGAATACGGAGAGCTACGAATGGTGATCAACGCCGTTGAGGATCTGGACAGTATCCCCGCCGATCTGACCGATTCCACCGCCAGCGCCACCGCAGCAGTCGTGGCGTCTACTCCGCAGGCGACGCCGCAGGTTCCCAAGCAGAGTACGATACAGATCCAGAGTCCTCCTGCCAAGAAGGAGAAAAAAGATGAGCAGGCTACGCTGGCGCTGAGACAGGCTAGTCTGGAGGCAGCGTCCAAGGCTAAGGAACAGAAACAGGCGAAGCTGGAAGCGGCGACTGCATCGAAATCTACAACTGGCGAGAAAGTGGAGGAGAGGAAGGAGGAGAAGGAGGAGAAGAAGGAAGAGAAGGAAGAGAAGGAAGAGAAGGAGAAGGAGGAAGAGACAAAAGTCGCCCAGGAAGTGAAGCGGCCGTCGCTCATTTCCGAGGTGGCTGCCGTTTCGACTGCAGATATGCATGCCGACACGGGCGTACGGGAACACCATCGCACCTCGATCGTCTCGGCCACTTCGGACGCGGAAAAGGAACAGGTCGCCAAGGACCTTCGCAAGTCCATCTCTAGCGGTCGTCCGGAGTGTGTTAGCGGGCTCAAGAGTGAGAGGGAGGGCGAGAACGAAGCGAAAGGCACCGCAAAGGATGAGGCGGTTATCAAGGAGGAACCGGAGGAACCAGAGGCAGAAGCCACCACGGTACTGGCGGAGAGTGTTAGCACTCCCGGGGATGCTGGGAAGGATGGAGAGGAACCTCTTACTCAAAAGCAGGATCCCAAGGCGGCTGAAGAGGCTACCACCAGTGTCGATGATTAAGACGCGCTCTCCCTCTCTCCCTCTCCCTCCCTCTCTTCTTTTTCAGTCTTATTGCCTCTTCGTCATCTTTTCGATTGTAGAGATACCAAATTGCGTCTTTCGTTGGTATTGTCGAGTGCGGAATGGACATATGTTTTTGAAGTCATAAACACTAGATTAGATACAACTATTTTTTTTTTCATGTATAAATGCACACGATATAAAGGATAGGCGTACTACGAGCGTCTCTTGTTGACGGCCTCGCGCAGCTTGGTAATCACATCGCCCGGATCCTGTGCACCAAAGACCGCAGACCCGGCAACAATCACGTTGGCACCCGCATCGGCCGCTTGGTCGATCGTTCCCAGGCCCAATCCGCCGTCTACCTCGATGTTCAGGTCCGGGTATTTCTCGCGCAGGGCTTGCACCTTTGGCAGTTCCGAGGCCATGAATTTCTGTCCTCCAAAGCCGGGGTGAACGGTCATCACAAGAACCATCTTTATAGCTTGTTAGCATAATTTCCCTCACAGATGAAGCGAGGCAATTTCGGAAAGATAAACTCACATCCGGCCGCTCAATGGCTTCCTTGTTCTCCAGAATCTCCCATAGGACATCGACCGGTGTGTCCGGCTTGATCGCAATCCCAGCCTGCATGTCCTGCTCATGAATATACCGGATGAGCTCCTTCGGACTAGTTTTACGTGTGGTCGTCTTATCAGCCGGTTCGGTCGCTGCCACAGAGGAGATGGCCGCTTCGTAGTGAAAACAGTATAGGTCGCACCCGGCGTTCTTGAACTCCTTGACCCATCGATGGGGCTATCCAAAACAACGGTCAACATCGCCCCAGTCAGGCAGCAATAAGAGATATGTGTGTGTCTACCTCTGCAATCATCATATGGCAGTCGAATGTCCCCTTGCCGCTGGGCTCTGATGGCCGGTCAACGTGGGACCGGATCATGGTCACCACGGGGGCGCCGAAGGTGATGTTCGGCACGAAATGGCCATCCATGATGTCAACATGGAGCCAATCCGCCCCTTGAGCTATCTTTGTCGAGCATTCTGCGCCCAGGTTCCCAAAGTCTGCACTGAGGATGGAGGGGGCGATGATGGCGGGTGGAGACATGGTAGAGTAGCAAGTAGGCTTATCTGGATTAATCAGATTAGGAAAACAGACAGTATAAGAGATGCCTTCTCAGAGCATACAATATACGTAATTGATGCCTGTCGGCGAGGAAAAACACGTCGCAATTGGCAAGCGAAAAAAAAAAAGTAGTATCAAACACCCCGCGGTGTTATGCTCCGAGCTGGTTCACGCTCCGGACGACGTCAGTCCGCTCGGTCCGACCCCGCCTTGGATTATTCAGCCTGAAGATTGTCGATCACGTCACGTGGTGAGAGGGAGAAATATTTCTGCCTGAGGCGTCAACAGACGGTGACCAAACCGTCTACCTTCTCAACACCTCAACGCCACCACCTTCCTCCATCATGCAATGTCTGCCCAACTCCCAGTGGGGGGGGGCTATCGACCTCTGGCGAACCTCGAGGCGTGTCTATGCGCTCGGCCAGCAGTTCTCTCTCCCATTGTGCCGATGTGCCTTGACTAACCAAGTATAGTACCAATGATCGTTCTAAACATAGCCCTCGGCGCTTACAGCACGCCAATCACCTCGACACATCCCCTTGTTCGCAACAGATATAGGCATTAACCGACCGCCCGATACATGGACTGTGATTTTCAGGGTGTTTTACTGGTTGCTCAGGGCGCTTTCGCAGCCAGGAGAAACTCTAGGACTGGCTGCCAGTCTTGTGCCCTGTAGGTTTCTCGCCAATGATGCCCTATCCGCGCCCTTGCTCCGTGGGGATTGGTGTTTATCTGCAAAGTGTTGCAGTAGCACCCTGCCGCCTGTTGCCCGTGTGACTCCATCACGATTTGGTGGACTGGGTGCTCTTTCTATTTATCCACGCAGGTTCCGGATCTCCAGCCTTGCCCTCGCTTTATTGTGCTGGTTTTGTGTGCTTTTGTTTTCTCGTCGTTATACGCCTTTGGCTCCGGTAGCTAGGCTCATCTTATTGATTTCATTTGCATTTTATCAAACATTCGTTGAAAATTGCACACCGTTGACCGGTGTAGCCCTGCGATTTGCTTACAATAGACCGGATCTATTCAGAAGTCCCCTGCGGTTGAATGGTTATGTGTGTTTAGAAAATTTTGAGATCCACCTCACGTTCCTTTCTTTGCGATACTCAGAAACAATCTTGGCCGACTACACCAGACGAAAAAATGTCCGATTTAGATCGAATCATGTTACCAAGATGTCCGCCCCTTCGGCAGGCCCGAGGGACGGTACTTAATACTATAATCGAGGATAACCGAGAGACGCAATACTCCGAGAAGCCCGAGATCAAGAAGCCTGCGGTAGCAACGGTACGTCAATTGTTAACGCTCAATACAAAGAACCTTCCGCCATCCTCGACTTTGACCCGTTTCGCCTCCCCACGCTCCGCGGATACCCAGTCAACGAGCTCGGATAATGAATGGGAGAAACGAATAACACATTTCGATGACCTTTACGATGCCACGGATATCGAGTTGAGCCCGAGTGATGACTGTGACTCTCTCACCTCGAGCTCCCGCCCAGGGAGTTTGGGGAGTCTGATCACGCCTTTGACGAGGCACTCGTCCTCCTCCATACCTGGAGATAAACGTCTCAGTTTGGTCATTCCTTCGGAGTGCTCTGCTTCGAGCAACCTGCAGCATAAAACCTCTCCACTGCCACCCCCAACTCCGTCGAAAATTCCGGTATCAAGCGAGGCTCTTTCGATGATTCCAGTGGCAGTACCTGCCTTGCATGCCCCCCCATCACTGGATGGCAGCCTCTCATCTGACCAAATATCCAACATCAGCACCCCCATGACCCCAGAACTCCATTCGGAAAATGACTGGTCGCTGCGCGAAGTTCAAGTCCGGTCGGATTTGGATGACAGTCGAACAGAGGAGCTTTCCAACCCAGACGCAAGCTCGGACATTCAAGACATCGAGATCACTATCGAGTCCTCTGAAGAGAACTGGGCTCATGTACTTGCAATGTTCCCTGATATTCCCAATGCCCCGGGTGTTATGAATTCAGAACCGGGTTATCCGTTAAGGAGCGAGGAACTTTTCCTGGAAGAGGCCCCGCCACTAGACGAGGGTGTTGTTCTCCCGGAGAATGCATTGTCAACACTACGATGTATTCAGCTGGATGCTTCACCAGACCCTTGGTCCGAAACATCCGAGAAAAACAACGAGATGTGGCAACTACAGGTAGAGATTGATCGCCGGCGGCGAAGCACCGAAGAGGTTCCTTCTGCTTCTGCTTCCAGTCTCTCCGATTACAGCTTTAGCAGTCTCAGTATCCCTTCACCAGGAGGGTTCTTTGCTTCTCTGAATGCACGTGCACGACATACTTGGTCCTTTCCACATTCCAACGAAGTTCCCTCAACCGCTACTGCAAGGAACTTTTACGATGTTCCCTGGAATCAAGCGAGAGGTGAGATCATTGAGCAGGTGATTGAATGCCCCCAGCGAGAGGATTCCGATGATGAACCGACAGCAAAGCCTCCGAAGGCAACGCCTCTCACAGCAATCAGAATTCCAACGGATACCGAAGTCCAGGCTGTACCAGCAGCAATGGCTCCTGACAGTCCTGCTTCATTTTTTGTCAACGAAATCCCCAAGTCCTCTGTTGTTTACGAATACGACGAGAACTATGACGAAGAACTGAAACAGCGCGCCGTTGCAAGTCTCGACCGTACAAGCTTCTGGCTTACTGCTCAAGCCACTTATCTCGCCGCCCTCCGGGAGACAAACCCCATCAACGATATCTCCTGTGAGGCAGACCAGACGGGTGAGATCAAGGAAGACAAAGATGAATCAAAACGAGCTTCAAGTGCGCTCAGCCGGAAAAGGTCTGTCAGGTTTGCGGATATCGTTCCTGAAGCCATAGCCTTAGGTCCTTCGATCTTTGCAAGCAAGGACTCGATCTACTGGCGAGGATTTCAGGCAATGTGCAAAGAATCCGGCAATATAGACACTTTCCTCCACCAGCATACCCGCTTCGAGGCTATTCAATCCAACAGACTTGGCAGCGCCAAGTTGCATAGAAATTGCCTTCAAGGGAAATATGAAATTGTTCCCTACGTGCGTCCACCTTACAAGGGACCTTTCTCCAAAGCTCCTCGAAATTCGGTGATCGCATCAACTCTGGTGGAGAAGGCGGAATTTGCTAGGTTGGAGAAGGAACAGGCAATTCTTGCGCAGCTCAGTCAACCCATGTGGGCCGTTGATGCGTTCAAGTTTCTGTATGGTGGCAATTTGGTTCCGAGCCCTGCATCAAAACGCCTCTTGAAAGCAAAAGAGCCTCTGGGGACTCCCCAGAATGCCGGTAAACGTCGTATCCGGGTTCTCGACTTGGGTGGACAAGGTGCGTGTGAGTGGGCATGGAAGCTCGCCCACGAATACCCGAACGTCAAGGTCTACACTGTCATTACCAAGCAGCAAATCGTCAACCAGGGGATCAAGGGTCCTGCCAATCACCGGCTAGTCTCTGTACCACGCCTTTGGAACCTCCCTTTCCACGACAAGCATTTCGACCTCATCTCAGCACGGTCGTTGCATTCTCTCCTCAAGGCAGAGCCGCCAGTCGGCGAGCAGGACGATGAGTACGATCTCTGTCTGAAGGAATGCTATCGTTGCTTGAAGCCTGGCGGATACCTCGAGTTTTTCGTCATGGATGCGGCGATCTCTCAAGCTGGCCCGTACGCGTCTGCAACTTCAATCGAATTTGAATTCAATCTCAGAACACGAGGTTATGACCCGAACCCAACCAAGAAGCTTCTCGGTCGCCTACGCAAGAGTGGCTTCGTCAACATGAAGCGGGCATGGCTGTTCCTACCTGTGGGCGTGGAGGCTAGCAAGACCAAGGTCATCAGAGAAACGCCGGATCCCGCAGTCAACGACGAAGTCGGCGATTACGAAGCCGTCCACGGGCCGGTTGGTAGTACTACCGAAATCGCCAGTTTGACTGGTGTTCTCGGAGGCTGGATCTGGGAGCAATGGTTGCTCAAGCTCCGAGTGGAAATGGGGCATGAGGAGCAACACCTCTTGGATGGCATCGGTCGTGTCTTTGCCGAAAGCCGCAAGAACAATGCCGGGTGGACCTGTTTGTCTGGCTGGGGGATGAAGCCCAAGAAAAAGAAGCCTGTACTGATTCAACCGAATCAAGCGCGCTGAAGCTTCTCTTCCCTTCTCTCTTCCTTTCTCTCTCTCTCTCTCTCTCTCTCTCTCTCTTCATTTATGACTGCGTCTATACCCATGCATACCCTCAGCGTCTCCCTTTTTCGTCAAAATGGCCATGAATTTTCCCAGTTCCCTCCGACATGTATATGCACCTAATGCCCTGATGCCCACTTTTTCACTTGCTTTTGCATCCATTATAGTAATGCCCCCAGTTTCTATTCAATATCAGCAACGACAATAAACATACACAGGTTCTCAGATTGAAATACAATGAAAGGGATTATATTATAGGTAGCCTTTAATATGGCATATATTGGACATTCCAGCGAGATAAATACGAATGCTCTCATTTGTAGGCATTACATGGCCCAACCCTGGGCTGGCAGCCTCAGGCTCCAAGGCTTCAATTCCTTAGTCAGATTGTATGGATCACGTGACGCATATTCCAGCAAACTTCCCGATTCGGGCGCCGCAATCTGCGACCGCGAAAGACAACAGCGTGGGCCTGTGTCGCTCCTTTAGTCAAAACTCGGTCCTCTCTCACGAACCAGCCAAGAGCACGCGTGAAGGCTCTGCTCATCTCGGATTTTGAAACCAGATCCTGGAGGCGATGCACTGATTTCCAGTCCAGCACACCCACCATATCTGCCCCTCCAAGCATTTCCCGTCAATATGCTCTTTTTCAGGTATGCATTTACCCACGGATTCACAGTTCTTATGGTAGTTTATACCAGTCTGATTGTTTCTCTTTCTCTGTAGCTTTTTCAAAACCCTCACCAATCAGGTGGTGACCATTGAGCTCAAGAATGATATCCGTATCCGCGGCGTCCTGAAATCAGTGGACCAGTATCTCAATATCAAGCTTGACGAAGTGGATGTCCTTGATCTGGACAAATATCCTCACCTTTCTTCAGTGAAGAACATGTTCATTCGCGGGAGTGTCGTTCGGTACGTGGTGCTGCCACGGTCGGAGGTTGATGTCGGGCTGTTGGAGGATGCTACAAGACGAGGTGCGTGTTACTGGAGCTCCCTGCTGGGTTATCCTGCATTTTGGAGCCCATAGCCCCCGAATTTCACTCCGGCTATGATGTCCAAAGGGCAAGGAGCGCGAGTGCTGATTATATCTCTCACAGAGGCCGCCAACCAAGTTAGCAAGGCTCGATAAGGAAAACCCGTGGACAAAACCCAACCGTGTCCGTTATGCCATCGATCATGTCTGTCGCAAGCCACCGACCCGGTCTATATCCCCTATAGTTATACAAATGGTGCTGCTCTTTCTTGCCGGGATTGTCGGTCCTCCGTACAACTCGAGGGCCAATGGCAAGTGTCGGATACACGGGGTGCCTTGCGGTAGAACGTCGGATATGAGCTTACGAGGAGGATTAAGGATACGAAATATCCTATACTACGAATTACTCAGACCATGCCTGCTTCGGCGCTGGTGTCGATAGGCGAAGTTGTTGGAGTGTGCTTCGAGGTCGTCTCGACATAAGCCCTTAATACCTACTCATCTACCGGGAAACGATTCAATGTCAAGAATTCTCGTCCATCACGATATTGGGTAGACTCTTCTCTTCTGTAGAATCAAATAAATCTGATATGACGCTCAAATAAGGGAAATCTCATCACGTGATCTCGCGACGCGAAGCAGGTTTCTTTCCCATCCGCGCCGCGCCTCGTACCGAATCGCAATTCCCCGCTGTGAAGAACAAGCGTTTTTTTCCATTATCATGACGATGAAGGGTCGCTCTTCGTACCCTTCGGCATAAAGCCAAAAACAATCCCCCGGGCCAGAACGGTTGCTTCGCTCAGCTGACTATCCACCTCCGCCGCCATACGGGTCTCCTACTATTCGGCCTTGTCGGTGCCAACACCCACCATGGCAGGGTTAGGTGCCAAACGACCTTTCACCCCTTCTAAAGGAACAACCAACTCAAAGCGAACGCCGGCGTCGAAGAAGAAGAATCACAGCATCCTGAACTTCTTTCAGAAGACAGATGGCCCGCCCAAGCCTACTTCTCGCCAGTCACGAATCACACAGTTTACGACGACTTCAAACGGGTCGAATGGAAACAGGCGCACGGCTCCAGGGCTAGGAAGAGCCGATAGCTCCAATGATGTCAGCGCTTCTGAAGACCTGTTTCTTCAGCACAAGGGCGGGGTTGTGTCAAAATTCCCCGGAGACCCCGGAGCGTCTACGAGTCGTGACCGGCCACGGTCGAATACCCCGGATGATATCTGGAGTGTGGAGGAGCCCGATACTCGAGATTTAGAGGACGGGGCTAGGTTCAATGAGAATAATTCGGTTGTGAAGAAACGGAAGGTTGAATCTTCTGAAGAACCGCACACGGATTCCCCGCCAGCTAAGCAGAGCGGGAAGAGTGAATCGGGCGTTACATCAGAGACTGCAAAATCAAAGCAAAGAAATGGTCCCTTCATTGATGAGTCGGATAGTGAGGAGGATTTACAAGAGTTGAGGGACTTGGAAAGCCCCCTGAGTGTGCCTGGCAGGTCCACACGCCAATCAACTGCAATTGATAACCGCCCTTCTGCAGCGAGAACACCACCCCTGGTAAGAGAAGCCACGAGCCACGCCGGAGATGACGAGTTTGCAGTTTTTGACGATACAGGGGAGAGCGGATTCTTAGATCAACCATGGGAATTTGAAGAGGCTAGGATACCGGATGTCTCGGCATTCGATGCGATAGATGACTATACGAGTGAGTACCAGGAAGATTATTATGGCGGTGGTCCGGAGGAAGATGCAAGGGTCTGTCCGATTTGCCAGTTTGATATGAGTAGTTTAAACGAGGCTGTAAGTGATCTTACCCGTTGTGTTCTGTGACAAGACTTATGACTCATTTTTATCTCGCGTTCTAGGAAATCACTGTCCATGTGAACGACTGTCTTGATGGCAAAGAAACCTCGACGCCGACGACCGCAGGGCTGACGGCCACTCCAGCGGAGGCCCTCAGTCGCATGGAGCGAGCTGCTATTCCAAGACCAGCACAAAAGGACCCGTTTACGCAAAAATCTACTGGTACAGCTTCTGCATTCAGCAAGTTAATGGCCGGTAATGCCGAGGACACGGCTTGGGCAGTTGCCGCTGCGAACGAGGTGTCGTCCCGTGGGAAACAGGCGTACCAGAGGACCTGTCCGTTCTACAAGATTATCCCTGGGTTTTCGATATGTGTAGACGCATTCCGTTATGGTGCAGTTGAAGGCTGCAATGCCTACTTTCTCAGCCATTTCCACAGTGATCATTATATTGGCCTGACATCTTCGTGGTGTCACGGCCCCATATATTGCAGCAAGGTGACAGGAAATCTGGTCCGTCAACAATTGAGAGTCGATCCCAAATGGGTCGTCGATATCGAATTTGAAAAGCTTAGTGAAGTTGCCGGCACGGGGGGTGTTCATGTGACGATGATTCCTGCAAACCATTGTCCTGGCAGCTCCCTTTTCCTCTTTGAGAAATCATTCGGTCAAGGACCCTCTGCGCGCAAACAGCGGATTCTCCACTGCGGTGATTTCAGAGCGTGTCCAGCCCATGTGCAACATCCTCTTCTCCGCCCTTTGGTAGCTGATGAGGCCGGGGACCAGGCACGCCCCCAGAGGATTGATGTTTGCTATCTAGATACCACCTACCTCAGCCCCAAATATGCGTTCCCTAGCCAGGAGGATGTGATTTCAGCTTGCGCCGAGCTGTGTGTCAATCTCAATAATGGCTCTATCGATGGCAAACTCCCAGCTGGCGATGAAAAGAATGAACCCCAAAATGTCAACTCTATGTCGAAATTTCTCTCGACCGTTACTGGAAAGGGAGATTCTGACAGGAGATTTCTTTCCGGAGGCCGGCTATTAGTGGTTATCGGCACTTACAGCATTGGTAAAGAAAGGATTTGCATAGGAATCGCCCGAGCTCTGGGGTGCAAGATCTTCGCGACTCCTCAAAAGCGACGGATTTGTGCGTGTCTGGAAGACCCTGAACTGTCATCCCTCTTGACCGATGACCCCCATCAGGCCCAGATTCACATGCAAAATGTATTTGAGATACGCGCGGATACACTTGCTGACTACCTCGACTCCATGAAACCCCATTTCTCGCGAATCGTTGGATTTCGCCCAACGGGGTGGACTTACCGACCTCCTGCGGGCAGGGTGTTGGATAATCCCCCTGTTTCATCCGTCTTAAACTCCGACAACTGGAAGACTCCATTCTCAGTCCGCAGCATGACTCCTCAACGCGGTAGCACCCGAGAGAGTCTATGCTTCGGAGTTCCGTATAGCGAGCACAGCTCATTCCGTGAACTGACCATGTTCTGCTGTGCCCTGCACATTGGCCGAGTCATACCCACCGTCAATGTAGGGAACGCCACCAGCCGTGACAAGATGAAAGCTTGGTTTGAGCGATGGGATGCGGAGAAGAGGAAAAATGGATTGTTCCAAGTCACAGGAGACTCTTGGTAAATCATATCTATTCCGTACGATTGGTGGAATTATTTTTGGTATATACTATCCTTGGTGATGAATATATCGCATGATGACTTGGTTTTATGTGCCCCCTCGCGTGCATACCATCTTGAGGGTATCCACTTCTTTTGTACATGCATCCTAGATCGTTCCTTGCCTCAGCGCCGATGCCGAACGGAGTACCCCTGACAATACAGACGGGCGAAAGTCTCCACGTTCTTGTGCAAGCTTGGTCTTTCGTGTAACGGGGATGTCGGGAGGGCATCTAATCCCTAGGGCTCTATGGCATCACCCAGCGGGGAAATACGCGGGGGACAATGGTTGTCTCAAGTTGACGCGATCTTCAAAGACCAATGCATTGAACAGGGTGGAGCTTTTACCCGAAGGTCGGCAGATTGTCCGCAGGAAAACACCCTGGTCTACAACAAGAAGTCACTCAATTTTGAGGAAGCAAGTCACAAACCCTTGTTCCTGCATCTGCAGCACCCATAATTGCAAGGATATACGTATACCATGCTCTCAGAGTTACAACCGACCCTGAAAAAAGTGCAACAGACTCCCCGCAGGATACCAAGCTCTCCGCAGAAACAGGACAATTGATATTCATGATGCCTTCAAGGAAAGATATAAAATCCATGGGACAGGTGAGGGAGGGTTTGAATCTCTCAGGATTGTCTCTGAGCGAAAAAAGGCCTTCACTGCCCAGATACTACCATCACCATGATCTTACTCAAGATCTTTGTCGTACCCTTCCTAGCTGTATGCGGTTATGCAGTCGAGATCACCGTTGCATCTTCTGGCGGCAACGTGACCGTTATGCTTGGATATGGCGCAATGGAAGAGGTATGTATGTTGTTATCTACTGCGGTGATCTTGGATCGAGTTTTTTTCCGCGCTGGATAGGACTTAATTTATGTATTGCAGGAAATCAACCACGCCGGGGACGGAGGTCTTTACGCTGAGCTTATCCGGAACCGTGCGTTCCAGGGCAGCGATCTCTACCCCTCGAGCTTGGATGCATGGGAGGCTGTAAACGGAGCAGAACTGGCCCTTCAGTCTCTCGCGGATCCCCTGTCATTGGCCCTCCCTTACTCCATGAATGTTAAAGGCAACTCTAGCGTCATTGGCTTTAAGAACTCAGGGTACTGGGGCATCGACGTTCAGGCTCAAACTTATACAGGCTCCTTCTGGGCTCGAGGCTCCTATAACGGAAGCTTCACTGCTGCTCTGGAGACTAGCGCTGGCGACACTCTCATCAGTGTTGAGATTGATTCCGAAAGTGTCAGTGACGCATGGGTCCAGCACAACTTCACTTTGACGCCTACTTCGCCCGCTTCCGATACCGATAATGTCTTTTCTATTACCTTTAACGCAGCCGTAAGTGGAAGACCCTCAGTCTTCAAGATGTACAGCATCTTACGTCGTGTTTGAAGGAAGCCGATGGAGGTGCCCTCGACTTCAATCTGATCAGCCTCTTCCCGCCAACGTACAGCGATCGCCCAAACGGAATGCGCAAGGACTTGATGGAGGCTCTTGCAGTATACGGTACTGTAAGTGATTGGAGTCGCTTGCTCTCATGGTTGAGTTCCAGAATTCATATCGTTCCATACAGAAATTCCTTCGTTTTCCTGGCGGTAACAACTTGGAAGGAGAGACTGTAGGTGACCGGTGGATATGGAACAATACAATCGGCCCCCTTACAAGCCGTCCTGGCCGTGCTAGCACCTGGGATTATGAGGAGACCGATGGCCTTGGCTTGGTTGAGTACATGGAGTGGTGTGATGATCTGGGAATCGAACCGAGTCAGTATATTTTCCTTTTAGGTTTCATTCTGGATAGAAGACGATGAGCCGACTAATCATGAATACCACAGTCCTTGCTGTCTGGAGCGGTCTTGCTTTGGATGAAACAGTGGTTTCTGAATCTGAAATCGACATTTATGTCCAAGAAGCTCTTGACGAGCTGGAGTTTCTGACCGGTTCAGTTGACACTGAGTATGGTGCGCTTCGCGCCCAGTACGGTCACCCAGATCCATGGACGATTCGGTACGTGGAGGTTGGTAATGAAGACTATTTGAATGGTGGATTGGACTCGTATATTTCCTACCGCTTCTCGGCGTTCTACGACGCCATCACAGAGAAATATCCCGAGATCAGCATTATTGCCTCGACCATCGAAATGACACTGCCCGGGAATGCCAATGGGGACTACCACATGTACGACACCCCGGACGCGTTCGTCGAGGCTTTCAACCAGTGGGATCAGTATTCTAATGAGCATCATTATCTCCTTGGCGAGCTTGCTGCCACCGAATACAACGGCGCCGACGTGTCCCAAATGTACCCTTGGTGGAGTGGATCAGTGGGCGAAGCCGTGTATCTTCTTGGTGCTGAGCGCAACGCTGACAAGATCATCGGGGCAACATATGTGAGTTTAGATTTTGAATGATCCCTGGGGTTCTCTTAGCGCTCATCGGTGATACAGGCTCCTCTCATGTGCAACATTGACAGCTATCAATGGACCCCAAATTTCATTGCTTACGACGCGGACACCGCCGCAACCGCCCCCTCGACTAGCTACTACGTCTACCAGGTGGGTATCTCTTGTAATAATGCGAGACCCTCGGTTCTAATCCAGATATTTCAAAGCTCTTCAACCAACACATCATCACTAACACCCTCCCTGCCAACTCTTCCACCGGTTTTGGTCCACTGTACTACGTTGCCGGTCTCGACAACAGCACCGACGAACGCATCTTCAAGGCTGCTGTGTACAATAGTACGGGTGATGTTCCAATCGGTCTTACCTTCGAAGGCGTTGACGAAGGCACGACCGCCCAGCTGACCGTGCGGACGGCCCCCGAGGCCACCTCCGCGAACGAGGTCGGGGGGGCGAATGTGGTCAGCACCAACACCACAACGCTGACGGCAGGCTCTGGGGGGATGTTTTCATTTTCGCTTCCCAACTTGAGTGTTGCTGTGCTCGTGACGAGCAGCTCTACGGCATAAGTATGCCATGGAGACCATCTGTCTGCATTGCTGTACAGAAACTGGTGGTATATAACGGTACTAGGCTACATATTCGTATCCCGATTGATACAAGAAAAAAATGAGATTCTACCAACTATTGTGTTTAACTTCGAAGGGTCATAGGATGCTGCTGCTAGTCATAGATAGGCTGTATATTAGCCCAGTTTCCAAACAGCCTGATATCTGCGTTAAATCCCTCAATTGTCAGGGAGGTAACTGTAGGGAAGGGCCGAGCAATCAACATAGTAGGTATCGACTATAAACAATCAGCAGGTGGCTGAGGCACTTCAATAGCAAGCATCAAGCTGTATAGCTATCCAAAACCATGATCCCAACGCAACTAGCGTCTGCTCTACACTTCTACATGGCCATGAGCAGGTTGAGGAGACGGCTAGACGGCCATTTCAATTGATTTATAAGTCCTCTGGAGTTTGAGATGAGGATATCAGCAGATCCAGCCAGCGCTCTATCATGGACCACAAGCTAATACGTGATCTCACGGTATTTCTGCGGCGTGAACTTTAGATTCGTCCACAACACCACCCTTGATTCAACTGACTCGATGGAACTGCACTCTGTCCAACAGCATCTGTTAAGCCTTGACTCTTCCCAAGTACACATCGGCCGGGAGATCGCACGCTCTGATTGATGCCTTCTACATATTTGAGATAGAACTTGATGGGAAGAAGTATGCAATGAAGCTTGTAAGTACAAGCGCTTCGCCATCGATTATCCCAAACGCAGAGAACTTGAACTGTGTGGATTACTCGGGCACCCGCTATCGCCACGTAATAGAGGGCATGAAACACATCCGCGATGCCCATGTTCACCACCGAGATATATACCCCAAAAAACCTCCTTTTAGTTCCCGGCGCGCCAGAGAGAGTGGTGTGGATCGATTTTGATGTTGCAACAACCTTCACCAGTATGGGAACCCCTGAGGGGGAGTATGGCAAGCATGAAGATACACTTGTGGAGAGCTTTGGAGATCTTCTGGTCTATCCTGCTAATACTTTCAATTGCTCAAACCTAACTGAAACAGCAGGAGGACCAAAGGAATGGCATTGTTCCAAATACGAAATACTATTAATTTAAGGTATTCGAACTATCTATTATGTACTCTGAATACCAAGTTGAAGGATATGTACCACCACTACTACTACCACTCTCTACTCCTTCTTCTGCTTCTTGGAGCTCTTCTTCGGCACGCGAACAAGCCAATACAGGAGAAACGCGGCGAAGAAGTTGAAGACAATGAAGGCGAAAAGAATGCCGATATTGCGCCACCGATCACTGTAATAGATGTTCACAGCGGCCAGGAACTCATCCGTCGTAGAGAGGGAACAGAACTCGCAGTCTGTGGTGGAAGCAGGGTTCAGCACCTGTCCGCCCGCAAGGCTCATATACTCGGCCAGGTAGGTCGAGCAGTTTTGTCCCGAAGGCGGGGCGAAGTGCAGGACTTCGATGCCCGAGCATTCGACGGATGTCCCTGCTACGCCGGTGGAAAGCACGGCCGACACGAGATATGTGAAGGGGGAGAGACGGTACATGAAGATCCAGAAGCCGGGGAGGGCAGAGGGACTCGCTAGGACACTATAGTTTGTTAGAAGATGATACACACAATAATTGAGTGAAAGCGAAGTGAAAAAAAAAAAAAAAACATACCCATTGAAAATTAAGCACATGGAGAACAAAAGCTGGGCGAGGTTACCGGCCGGCTCGGCCTGCTCAATTCCCGCGATGATCATGGAGCTGAAGGTAGATGTGAAGAGCAAGAAGATGAGAACAAGGAGGAACATGGTCCCCTCGCGCTCTGTGACGGAGTGCGTGGGTTCAGCATTGGCGTAGAGGCCGATGGGGAAGTACCAGGTGAAGAAGATGGGAACGGCCATGAGGATATTCCAGGCCAACTCGACCACGACGCTGGACATCATAAAGGCCACCCACGAGTACGTCTTGGAGGGCCGCTCGCGCACCTCGTACAGCGACCGTTGCGCCACAAAGTACGGCATCATCTGCTGCACCAGGTTTGGGAAGATGACTAGCAGCATGAAGATGGCGAACATCTGGTTCTCCAGTCCTTGGATGCTGGTCGGTTCTCGCCAGAATGTGAAGCCAATGAAAAGGGGCTATGAAAAGTCAGTTTATCGTATTCTTTATAGTTTTGGACACATAATTGGGAAGAGAGTTTCCTACCGGAATAACACACATGGCGATCTTGGAGTAGATGTAGGACG
The DNA here is from genome assembly GCF_001890105.1 of Penicilliopsis zonata CBS 506.65. Classification (NCBI taxonomy): domain Eukaryota; kingdom Fungi; phylum Ascomycota; class Eurotiomycetes; order Eurotiales; family Aspergillaceae; genus Penicilliopsis; species Penicilliopsis zonata. The sequence continues at coordinate 810,981 of NW_019208918.1, forward strand.
GACTGCGCCAGTATTGCTGGAACACGCGCTGCACGCACACCAGGAACTGGAACCACAACGGCATAGCAAAGGCGCGGTACCCAGCTTCCGCGGGCAGCACGGGCTTCTGCGAGAGCTCGGCCTTCATCTGAGCTAGCTCAGCGCGCACGACATCACGCTCCGGGCTCTGGTTCCAGACCTCAGGCCAATCCTGTTCGGAGTGCGATCCGGGCGCGGCGCCGATGACCTCAAGCATCCATTCGGCCGGGTTGGCGGTGGGCGGACAGGGGTGAGACCCCTTGTTCTCAAAGTATTTGATGAGTGTCTCCATGTTGGCGCCCAGTTCGCCAAAGTAGACGGTCCTGCCGCCCTTGGCTAGGAAGAGCAGCCGGTCGAACTCCTGCATGAGGATCGCGGACGGCTGGTGGATGGTACACAGGATGGCTTGGCCGTGGTCTGCCAGCTTGCGCATCAGCGTACAGATTGACCATGCCGTCTGGCTGTCAAGACCTGAAGTCGGCTCGTCAAAGAAGAGTAACAGGTCCGGCTTGGCCGCGATCTCGACGCCGATGGTCAACCGTTTCCGTTGCTCGACGTTCAATCCTTCGCCCAAGACGCCGACCACCGCCTCCGCGTACTCCTCCATTCCCAGCATCTTGATCACCTCCTCGACGTACGCGAGTTTCTCGGCCCGCGGCGTCGTTGACGGCTGCCGCAGCAGCGCGCTGAAGGTCAGCGCCTCACGCACCGTGCTGATCTCCAAATGCAGGTCTTGCTGCTGTACGTAGCCAGTCTTCCGCTGGAACGAGTCGTCCCGCAGCCGTCCGTCCACCAACATCTCCCCGGTCACCACTCCCATCGTTACCCGGTTGGCCAGCACGTCTAGCAACGTCGTCTTGCCTGCGCCCGTGACACCCATCAGGGCTGTCAGAGTCCCCGGCTTCACCCACCCGTCGACATGGTCCAGGATACGCCGCGGTTCACCCTTAATCTTGATGTCGTAGCAGACATCTTGCCAGTGGAAGATGGACGTCTGTTTGGCGATCGCTCCGCTGACCTCTCCTTCCTGTAGCTGGCTTGCGCGCTGTTTCTCTGTTGGTACCGACGATGCCTCTGGGTCATTACGATCCCCGTCAGCCTGGGTGCGCTTCGCGAACGCGGGGATCTTGCCGCGCGGGAAGACTAGGATCTCGCCCTTGGACGGTTTGGCGCGAACGAGCTCGCTACAGATGATGTACAGGATGAGGAAGGCCACGAAGAAGATGACGAGGATGCCGAAGTTCCGCCACAGGTGGGACCGGTAGTACTGGAAGGCTGTGTTGATGTACTTGTCGCCGTCGATGTAGCTCTCACCCGCCACTGCACCATCACCGTTGCAGATCCGCGAGTCCGCAGGCACATTCTCATACCCAGGGCCAGATGGGATGTACTGGGAGCAGGGGAATCGGCGCTCGCTAAATTCGTTGATCATAAGGGCTTCAAAGGCGTAGGCGATTGGGTTTAGGTAGTTGAGCCAACGGAACCAGGGGTGCATATCGCGAACGGGGATAGTGAAACCCGTATAGATGACGAGGATAAGCATGACGATACCGGAGGGGACCATCGCCTGCGCCATGGAACGTGAGATGGCGCCCGTCCAACGGAAAATGTTGGACATGGTCAGTGTGGTGCTGAAGGAAAACAGGAAGAAGACAAAGAAATGGCCCGGCGTGCGGCGCAGGTTCGTCATAAAGTACAGGATGAGGTTGAAGGTGACGGCCACAAGGACTTTAGCTGGCATATCGACGAGCATGGAACTGATCGCCTCGGCAGATGGGTGATACAACGCATACTTGTCGTGTTTTTCGACAATGGGCCGCTGCTGCCAGAGCGTCAGGATCTCCAGCATACTGGCAAAGGCGTTAAGGAGAATCGAGAAGAAAAGTAGAGCACCGCGGGAGAAGAAGCTTCCCGAGTTGTCCGCCAGGTTAAAAAATACACTAGAGACAATCAGGGCCATGGCACTGTTGCCAAAGACCGTCGTCAGGGTCATGCTCATGTCACCCTTAAGTCGCCAGAAGCCACGGCGCAGACACAGCTGGACCTGACCCCAATAGGAGAGCGTATAGGGAGATTTGGCCCGGGTGCCCTTAGCCTTCTCTGCGGCACGCGAACGGGTGAACTCGTCAAATTTGTCCCCGTGGAGCGGGTACTGTTGCTGGAAGGCCTCAATGTCCGCCAGCAGCCGCTTGCGTTCTGCGCTGTCTTTCCAGCGGGCGGCGAACTCGTCCGGTGTGCGGGGAACGAGGTTCTCGAAACCCTCGCGGACCACTCGCTCCGAGGGACTCGTCAATGAAGTTAGGAAGTCGGCCGTGGTCTGTCGGTCTGGGCAGTAAAAGCCCATGTCGACGAAGAAGCGTTTGGCATCCGTGGCTCTCCCAAAGTAGATCTGCCGTCCTTCATACAGCACGGTGACCTTGTCAAAAATCTGGCAAAAGGAATGTCAATATTAGTATCTGTAGCTGCTAGTGGCTGCAGGCGATGTGTTTTTGTGAGGAGACAGAAGGAGGACATACATCGTAGATGGCTTGACTGGCTTGATAGATGGCCACGATGCCCGTGGAGCCACTATATTTGGTCGCCAGACGCAGGTTCTTGACGAACTCCAACGCGGTAGAGCTATCGAGACCTCGCGTGCTGTTATCCCAGCACTGTAGCGGACTGCCGCAGAGAGTAGTCTCCGCGATACTGATACGCTTGCGCTCTCCGCCCGACACACCACGGATATACTCGTTGCCCACGCGGGTGTTCATAGTGTGCGTTAGGCCGAGCATAGCCATGACGACGTCGCGCATGTGCTGCGCATGCTGCTCGCGCGTCACGCCAGGAATACGGTTCGCCGGGGTGCGGGCCTGGGCGGCGAATAACAAGGTCTCGCCTGCAGTGAGCTGAGGGAAATGAATTTCGGTCTCAGCCTGGTAAATGACCTCACCGCGGAAACGCGAGTGCATCTCCTCCCACGAGATTCCCTGGTACTGGATGTCGTGGCCTTCATCAAGCCACAGACCGTGAGTTTCACCGGCAATGGTCTTTAAGAAGGTCGAGCAGCCACTAAATGCCATATGTTAGCTCGTAGTTTCATAATCGAGTTTATCCTTTCGGTTTTGGAGCCTTGACCGACCTCCCCGGACGCCCCAACACCACACATAACTCGCCGCTCTCGACCAGTCCCTCAAAGTCCCGTAAGATATCAATCCGGACCTTCTTGCGCTGGCCGAGCACGCCACGGAACCACCCGCCCGCCTTCAGCCACAGGTTGGCCACGTCCATCTGGTAGTCAGCCGCGGTTCCGTAGCCGTAGGCGCTGAGGTTGCGAAAGGAGACGCCCGCCGCCCGGCGGGGGAACCGCTCCGGGTCGCGCGAGGTCAGATCGAGCATGTTCTTCAGCCATTTTCGCGAAACGAACTGGTCCGACTGCGGGTTCAGCTCCGGGTCGGCTTCGCGGTCGAGGAACGGGTTCGGCAGCTCGTCGGCACCTCTCTTGGTGGAGTAATGACTGTTCTGACGCGAGAGCTGTGACATGCGACGTGCCAAACCGATGATCTCCTCGTTGGCCGTCTGGTCAATACCGTCGTCCGAATCCGCCTGCGCGGTGTCTGAACTCTCCGCCTTTTCACCAGCGGGTGTGGTGAGCGTACTCAGGGGTTCTTCCTGGACACCCATTTTCTTCTATCCATCAACGACAATAAGTAAGAGACTAGAAAGTGAAGGCAAGAGTCAGCAATAAAGTCTTCGTCCGCGATACTAGATAACGGATACCCCGGACGAGTTACTGAGACACTCACAGCTCTATTATATGATACAAAACCCCCCGTCCATCGAGTCCCAAGAGGCGACAAGCAGGCAACCAGCGGACAAAAACAACGGACGAAGAACCCTGGAAACAATGACGAGCAACTCAAACGAAGACAGAAGGTCAGAATAAGTACTAGCAAGGTACCACCAAAGAGATAGAAAATTGACAGCGAGTCAACGCGTCTAGCCGATCCCGATCCACCAGAGAAACGGATCACGGAATGGCGTGCATCCGAACAGGGATAGGAGGAATTGGTGGGTACAAATAGAGTAGAGAGTACTCAGTATGTACTTAGTAGAGAGTAAATAGGCTGAACACGGAATGGCCATCTTCCGAGACTGTCTCAGTGACTGGATACAAGTTCTTCTCACTTCTCCGTTCGACCTACGGAGAAGCCTCAGGACTCGGGCGAACTGCGTAATGGCTCAAACAGGCAGTTGCTGGTTTGCAAGCTTTGATTGGCTGCGTATCCAGCGTATTCGGAGTATAGATGCCCCGCTTACACGCTATCCCTATTGGAGTTTAGCATTCTCGCTTACCCCCGCATCCAGTTTTCTCGCGTATTCGATACGGATAAGGACCGTATTAGATACGGATAAGAAAGAAATCAACACTGATTGACAGTCGTTCAGTGTAAGCACTAAACATTTAAACTACTTTTTGACGAAAATTAGACGGAATAATAGAGGAGTACTATTATGAATATCCTACTATGAACTTCATACTCATAGTCTCAGGTAACACTACCTACTATACCCGGGTGACTCGACACGTAAGTACTAAGTATGGCACAGCATAACCCTCTATTTCCTCCGATTGGAGTCAACCTACTAACTAGTAGTAATCAGCATATGCATGATTAGTAGTACCAGAGGAGCACAGAGAACAGAGTAAGATATGTAAATATTGGGGGCCTGATTATGAGTGATTATTGTTAATCTAAAGACTTAAAGGACTGTCAAGTCATTCGCTTATAATGATATTATCAAAGGACATACTACTGACCAGCTATTACCAAGAGTTAGACCTTCAAGTATAGTTATAAGACATATATCTATATTCCAATTAGCTGAGTAATTTCTAATTTCTCAATAGAACCATAAGCAATGCGTAACTAGTGCTTATCTAGGTGCAGTAAGCAAGGACATCAGCATTTGTAAACTGGTTTACCTGCTGTACACTTATACCCTGTAAGAATTAACTATATAATGATTAATCAGAGGCTTGATCAGGACTGTAAACATTCAGCATTGGTAGGTAGGTCTTTTGCGAGTTCTTTTGTAGCCGGCTGCTATTTAACTAGCACTAGTTCTCAGTCCTGCAGTGGTATATTCTTTAGGACCTAGCTCTGAGGAATATCGAATTGACTTAGGACTTCTCCAAGACGGCTTTTCGACAGGTATCTCATGTTCGTTTATAATGCGCTGGATAGACAAGGTTATGGCTGTAAAGTCGGCAGCTGCTCTCTTAAGTCCTAATAGTCATGAAGATAGAAGTCAGCGCAATCCAATCCAATCAAATTTTCTATAATAATCCTGTTTCTCTTACCTACTAGTTCCAGAGATTGTATGTATCAATAGCTGGTCTTCAAAGAGACTGCAATCCAGTCTGTGTGGTAATCAAGCCCTTGGAATGAGAACAAATCCAGGGAAGAAAGGAGATCCCATCAAGATAGAATTGGAATCCATAGAGCATTACCAATGTCTTAGTCCTGGATTTTGTGGTATATGAGTCTTGTCTTTTTCTACTTAGAAGATACCAGATAGATAGATGTTAGAAGAAGAATTTCTGGTGGAAACAGAACTAAGCAGTCACATGTTGCCTAGACCCAAATAGTGCTTTCTTGTGGCTTCCAAATCTCTCTTTTTCCAACATGCCATGACAGGATATGAGAATAAATCGACCTAAGAAGTACAATCCAGCGTTTCCACAGAACCACTCCGGCTACTGCCTGGTCATTCAAGAGACCACAAGGGTTGATAGGAATGGAAAATTGGTTCTTGACATCTTTTATTTTCTCCCCTGCGCTTTTTTACAAGGTTCGAGTTGATCCATATAACCAGAAGTATGGTTATTAGTACTCAAACATGATAGCCACAATTTGCGTGTATAAATATTGCTATGCTGGAGTTCTTAGAAGCTAATCTACCCATACGCTTTCTATCTTAGCACACAAGAGGCCATGCCTTGCCACTTCTTCTCTAAGCTCTTCGAGGATAAAAGGTCTCTCTCCAAGATCGAATGGATCCGCAAGCTTGAAAACACCAAAGACCTACGGAAGCTCTTGGAGCCGCTTCAGACGGATTTTAGCCTGGTCGACAAGAGAGCGATTATCCATTTCATATCAGCTGTAGCTTTCCGAGATATGGCAGGCGCGGAATGGCTAGAGACTCAGCTGCAGAATGATGGAAACTTTGAGTTACTTCAAATGTTCCGCTCTTCGTTCTTTTGGAACTCGCCTGAATATAACACTAATGGAATGCCGAAATTATGCCATGACATTGTCGAACCGGTATTGAGCACCGTTGGGTTGTCCAGAGATAGATTTACAATCAGGAAGAGATGCAGGCTATGTCCAAGTCGCTTGAGTTACATCCGTCTGATTCGGACTGTACAGCCCAGCTACAGAAATACAAAGGTCAACTGGAGGATTTGAGTGGACAATGTCGGTCTATTTCAAACCGGAGATGGCTGCTAGAGGCCATCCTTCCAGTAGGGCAGTTATTACGAGGCTTTTGTGCAGCGAGACAGAATTCTGACAGGTATCTTTCTACTTGGCTGCGGGAGGACTGTGTCAGGCGAGGAGGATGCTGTGGAAGAAGCTATACATGCTGCGAAAGGCCTCGAATATCACAACGAGGGGAATTTCGCGCCCATTGCACCACTGCTGTGGCTGCTGTCGTCGGACACCTGGGCTATCTCTTGGAGATGAAACTAAGATGACTGATCTTGTCGAGTTTCCTTTCGACTTGACTTTCCCACGCAAAGACCAGTATAGCAGTAGTGTCTATTACGCGTATATTTGGGGGATTCGAGGAGTGTGGTGGAGAGAGACAAGCTGTCGGGTCGTGAAAAGTTCGTCGCTCTTCTGAAATAGATTATAATCGCGAGATCGAGAGTCAGACCATCAACGTAGGTTAGGGAGAGTAAAGTATACCGTCAGTCTCCCATCCTGAATATAGCCAGTCGTACCTTTATTCCTGCATCTCCTCCACGGTGAGCTCAAAACTGCGAGATCGCACACAGCAAACATATCCAACTGCACAGTGGCCATCGCCAGCCTTGACGACTGGGAGATCCGCCGCTGACAACATCCCCCGTGTCCAGCACAGTCCTGACAGAGTGCAAAAACTACCACATATCTGGGCGCAGTGTGGAATACCTGCTGGCAACAAGGATTCACCCTTGGGTTTGTTCGTATAGTAACTCCTTCGTGGGAATTGCTCGATCGTCAAGACTTTCCAGAGGACTTTCCGGGGGTTGAAGCATTAGACGAACAGCAGAGCGGCAGAACAGCCAGAAGCGATGTCTTTGGACTGCAAGGAAGCCTCCGACGTGGGCAGACTGAAAATCAGCATGATAATGATATAGTTTGAGTGTAGTGGAAGATACAGAAGACGAGGCAACAGGGAGAGGAGGAGACGAGACGAGAGTACCATCTCCCGCCCAAGTGTTCGTGACACCCGCGCCTCTCAACAGTTCCCTCTGTATTCATGGAAGGAAGAGATAGACAGGGGCATTTTACCATAGGCTTAACAAATTGTATTTACCAATATTAAAAATACCAGTGTTAATGGTAAAACAGTATGTAGTACAGCTACTACAGCTTATGTAGTATAGGCCCTCAGGCCCTCTCTTCTATATCAGCAAAATAACCCATTCAATGCAGTCCAAGAAATCAACCACCCATGCTCTCTTATCAACCCCTTTGTCTCATCTCCCAAGGAATCTAGATCCTAGACTTGAGATCCATGTAGTTTGCAAAGAATCTGAGAGTGCTAGAAGGAGCAAGCAGAATCCACCACGTGGTGGACAGGTTTCTGACTCACTCCCCTTGCTAATTTCCCTGACTCGTAACTCCTTAGCATTTAACTAACTAAGCGTTAGGTGGTTACTCACTAGTTAACTACGGACTCCGGAGGAACTGAGTTCCCTACCACTCCGAGTCCGTGGGAGGTGAGCGTTGCGAGGGATAAAAATACCGGGCCAAACGAGCCACTCACCACCAATCTGACAGCAGACTAAATTAAGCAATCTCCTGCTACATATTGCATAGTACTACTTCCTCTACTCGGCTCTACTAATCTAGTCCACTAACTTATTGATCCTCTGCCCTCCACATGACCCTCTGCCGCTCCGACTACTGCATCATTCACTGCATCTGCGGTCCAGCCCCAAACGCAATCCCCTTGGGAGGAACGGAGCACGCTTCGGCTGTCCACCAGGGCGCAGATTGTCTGCCTACAGAGTAGTTACAGACGAGATACCGCCTAGGAGCGTTCAAGGAGGGTGACTATAGACTGGGATTTGTTCAAATAGCGAGCCAGCACAGACCAGTCGATCTCATTGGTTTAACCCCCCCGTTCTACCAGACTCTTGCGCCCAGTCATGGCGCCAGGGTAGAATCTCCCGGGCACGCTCGTGTCCAGCCAAATCCCAGGGGGAAGGCAGACAGCAGGGCAAATTTGCCCTTGGGCTTGGTAAGGCAATTTCCCCTTTCGGCTGCGGCGATGCTTCACTTGCCGCAGTCCACCACCTGCTCACTTCTGCATTTCTATCATTAGGCAAAAACGGCGGCACCTCTCGGAATACGAAATAGAAAAAGAAAAAACGAGAATGAACCTGCCTGCGACTGGCCCTCCGTCTTCCGCTTATACAGCAGACTCCTGCACACATGCAAGCACATCTTTGGCATAACTCCCTGAGGAGGGTTGAGAGGGGGGGTTCAAAGGAAAAAGCAATAATTAGGTAGGTACTCCGTACCTACTACTACATACTTGGGTATACTCCAGGGTGTGCGTGGTTGGCTGCAAGTACTCCCGTACACGGTGCACCCCCCGAAAGCATTATTGCCTCCGGAGTGCTCGGTAGCGGTTCTAGTAGAGTAAAGGTGAGCTCTTGACTCATTTCCGTCTTAGCAGAAGCCCAAGAAATGCCGGTGCGTGGAGTAAAATGACAGCTGACTCCACCATACACCCAGGATGCAGCTGCTAGAGCAAGCCAAGTTCGCGATCAAGTACGATGTGCAAGGTGTGGATCTATTGGGGCGTTCCACAACGATGCCGGGCACGCTTAGAGGATAGACTACCGACGCGGAATATGGAGTACCAGGTGGTAACGAGTCCAGACCTGGGTGATCGCCGCCGGTTTCACGGGGACCTTTCGCTGCAGGGGTCATCAGCACAACCACCACGGAGGTCGGTGTGAGATAATCGCGACGATAGGATATCGAAGTATCATCATCATGGGAGTCTGATCGACCGAGATCGGTTCATCAATTGGATAGGTGACACACGCGGGCGTTTCTCGTTCCTCCATGACGCTGCCGCCCACTCCACCATCAGTGCACTCGCTGCCGGGGCGGGCATTTTACCCATTCTCCATCGTGGTTCCCCCGACGCAACCCATGCCCAGCCGATCACCTGTTCGTGACGTGTGTCGCTCGAAGGTGCAGAAAGCCAACGTGGGCTCCAAACGCCAGGGTGAGGAATGAACAAAGATGATTATTCGCCCCCCGGGGGGGGGTGGACAGTGTGAAGAGGCTGCAGTCATTGTTACTTCATTCCCTGTCCCTAGGGATTTGTTACTCTGTTCAGTCCAGGGAACAAAGCACTGTGGGGTCTTGGGCAACACTTGGGGCGCGGCTTGACTCGCCGTCGAGGCCCTGGATCCTATCAGTAATCCTACTAGTATCATCCAAGGAATCGCCCACGCGGCACGCGTTTTCCGATCGCGATTCTCCCTGTACGGAGTAGTACGGAGTAGGGTTCGAGACTACTACAGAGTACGGTGGCTGATCTACGTGCAGCGGGGGAGATTACTGTCTTGGGTCGTTCCTACGATGAAACATCGAGTCCCTTCTTCCATAGAGAGCATCGAGGCCCCGTCACCCCTGCAGGCAGAAACACAAATCACCACTCGGGGGAAGAAAATAAAAATATTATTAAATAAGTAACTAAAATATGATGTAATTAAAAAATAAATAAAAAGGGGCAGACGGAGGGCGCAACCATGAGAACAGTCCCTCACCGGTTTGGAGACTGGAGTACCTGTTCAGGTACTCTGTATAGTTACAACATAGTAGCAGGGTTAAAATTAGTTACAGATACCTTTACAAGTATGCCTCAAGCCACTTTTTTCAGGGTGGCTATTCATTCGAAAGGCAGATTCCAGGCTACCTACTAAACAACCAACTGCATAGCTAAAATTAACCTGCTTCAGTAGAAACGCCGGGGGGGGAAGAAGCAAAAAGAAAGAAAGAATAGGGAAAAAGAAATCCCAAAAAAAACCAGCCACAGCGCGTATCGGCTACGTATTTCATGGACAATCGGACTGTCTCGATGAGGCTCTGGAGGATTCTGGTCCTCTGGCTTTCTGGATTGTTTGCT
>NW_019208918.1:821502-864705 GCF_001890105.1 Penicilliopsis zonata CBS 506.65
GAGCCATGCAATGACCACGCCCTCCCCTCCCTTATCTGGCTTGTCTGGCTGTGCTGGGGCCAACAAGGGTGCTCCAGCCAAGGAGATGCAATCGGATTGACTGCGAATAGGCGTGGGTGGCCCCAGTCCTCAGCTTTGGCAAGTATATATATTGGAGGCTCTCTGGCGCTGACCCTGACTCCGACTCCTGCGGATGGAAGACAGACTTCTCATCTCGACATACAATTACCCTTCGTTAATAACCAGATCATTCAAGTGTTTTCTCCTCTCTCTCAAGCTTAGCATATAAATTCTTCTCTCTCTTTTCTTTTTGTTTCCACGACTTAACACCAACACGACGGCATGGATTCTGTGCTGCTGGCTTTCTCGGACGCTTCTCTTACGCCTGCCTGGGGTAGCCAACCAAGATATAATTACGAAAACCATGGTGAAATGCATCCCCACTCCTTAGGATTGGACAACACTGGACAGTATCCGGATATCCTGGCGTCTGCCGGGGAGCTTCATGTCTCCCAGCCCTGGTACTCCCAGCGGATTTCGCCCCAGTTCTCTAGCCTGGAGTACCACGGCAGAGAGGACGGGCTTCAACGGTGGAAGGACGACCCAGTTGGGACATACCATGGTGGCTTTCGAATTGCAAGGGATGAGATCGGCGTCTATCCGCTCCCTTCTTCCCATCCGCCGGTGTCTTTCTCGCACCGACCTTGCAGCGCTGACGGGTCCTCCCCCGGTAGCAGTGAGGCTCCGCGGAGTCCTCGCCCCCAGGGGGTGGTTCCGTACGGTGCAGGCTCGCCATTATACCATGAATACGCTGCCGATCCGGTCGACCCTGCAGGCTTTCACGGCCAGGTGGTGTCTGGCATGCACCTGGGCGGGCACGGGTACTCTGGCGTGGCTCCATCGCTGACCCAGATGTTGCCAGATCCGACCATGGGGCCGGAAAAGAATCAGCATCACGATGGCGGCAGCTTGGCTTCGACTGTCGCGGTCTTCGCCGCGAATACCTCCCAGCCTGTCGAGCAGTATAGCACTGGCGTGCAGGTCACTTCCCAAACGGACGGGCGCGAGACCCCTCCCATGTCCAAGAACCTGACCGATCATGGCTGTCAATTTCGCTCGCCAGTATCGCCAGTCAAGAAGAAGGTCCCTGCCTCGCCTCCCTCCTCTCATCGCAGCCAGCCGACAAAGAGCCGTCCTAAGCAGCAGCAACAGCAGCAGCAGCACCGCGTGGGAAAACGCCCTCGTCGCCGTATCTACAACAGCAGCATCACCGTCGCTGCCCAACCAGCCATTAAAACGAAGGCAGTGGCGATAACACCCAACTCCTCTCCTTCCTCGTCGTCGTCCTTCTCGCCCTTGTCCTCTCCCTCCTCCAAATCGAAGGCTCCACGAATCTTTGTCTGCAGTTTTGCCCACTACGGCTGTGACAAGGTGTTTCCCTTCAAGAATGAATGGAAGCGCCACATCGCAACCAAACACCTTCAGCTCGGCTTCTACCGCTGCGATGTTGAAGGATGCAACATTGATGAGCAGCTGCAGCAAGCAAAGAAGAACAATAAAAAGAAAAAGTCCCCGGTACACACCCGGTCCACGTCCTCCTCCTCCTCCTCCTCGTCGTCGTCTTCCATTTCCGAAAAAAAACCAGCGCTTCGATACAATGACTTCAACCGCAAAGACCTATTCACGCAACACCAGCGCCGCATGCATTCCCCCTGGGCGGGTCGCGCGGACCGTGCTTCCCCCAGCCAAGAAGAACAGAAAACATTCGACCAGGGTCTCGACGTCGTGCATCACCGGTGCTGGCGCGAGCGACGGCAGCCGCCGACACGCAGTCGGTGCGGGTTCTGCGGAGAGGAGTTTGAAGGCCCGATGAGCTGGGACAAGCGGATGGAGCATGTCGGTAAACACTATGAAAGGGGCGACTATGATCGGGAAAAGGTGGAGATGGAGGACGAATTCCTCAGGGACTGGGGGGTCGATACGGGCGTCATCCAGGTTGTCCAGCCGGGCAGAGAGTGGCGGCTGACTTCGTTGATTGAGAAGGAGAGGGGCTGACATGAATACTATACCCATCTAACTTATACTAGATATATTGCTGCTTTCTAATGTTAATAGATTAATGAATATTTTTTTTTCAGTTCTACCAGTTACTAGTATTAAACCAATACATAACTAACATTAATGTAAGCAAGTAAGGAGTAGTCGGAGACAATTAACTTCCGGCGATACTCGGACAGAAGACCCAATAGTGGTCTAGTCTAGGTACCTCGGAGATAAAACAATCTTATCAGATGAGAAGAGGGACATTTATATCTACCTAGGTATTAGGTATTCAATAGAGAGTGTACATTATTATTGATATATTTATTTATATAAATATATGTATATATATATGTTCAAAATAATATCACTCTTATCACCAACTTTCGCTGTTCACTGTAGAAGCCGAGACTAATATGTAGTACAGACTCGGGGATAACAACCCCGCAGGGACCGGTACTCCGTAGGTACCTGTAAGTCGTACCCTGCACTTCTCGCAGGGAACGAGTTCAGACCGGTTGTATTGGCAAGTCCTTCGGCTGCTAGGAAGTCGACAGTTACGTTCAACATATAAACCCCACTTGCTCTGCTCTCTTTATTCACCCTCATCCTACTCATCGCCTTTACTTGATTATTTTAGTACATCATTACCAGAATGTCTTCAGTAAGTGAAGCTTCCGTTCATCTATTCATCTACTCATCTATTCATTCTAATTTATCAGCGAACCACCAAAGCAATCGCTCTACACGAGCACATCTTCTCGCAGCCCGCCGAGACGTTTGCGAACAAGCCCTGGGCGCTGATGAACGCGATGGAAGCCTTCGCCACCCAAATCGGCGGGATGATGATCTTCCGCTCGTCGAAGCTGAAGATCGTCCAGACAGCAATGCAGCAGATGGATCCCAAACCAAAAACCGTCCTCGAGTTTGGCACTTATGTCGGCCACTCGGCGTTGGCGTGGGGGGCTATCCTGCAGGACTTGCAAGATCCCTCCACTCTACCAGAATGTAATGTGTATACCTTCGAGTTGGACCCGGAGCATGCACGCATCACGCGTGATTTCATCAAGCTAGCCGGTTTACAAGACACGGTGCACGTCGTGGAGGGGCCGGCCGCGGAGTCCGTCAAAACACTCTACGAACAAGGCAAAATCACCCAGGGGGCTGTCGATATGGCCTTCATCGATCACTGGGAGGAATATTACCTTCCCGACCTGAAACTGTGTGAATCCCTCCATCTGTTTCGTAGGGGTACCATCGTCGTCGCGGATAATACGGACCACCCCGGTGCGCCGGATTATGTCGCCCATGTCAAGGCAGGAGGCGACGGAACGGTCAAATATGAGAGTGTGTCTCATAGTACTGGACGGTCTTCGAGACCTGGTGGGCCGGTAAGAGCTTCCTTTATTGTTCTACTTGTTTACTTGCTTTGAGTGGAATGCTGATGAATGCTCATGAATGCTGATTGATAGACCATTGTCGAGATTAGCACTGTCGTCGATGTGGCATACCTGGGTAGGATGTAGTCTGGTATCTTATGCTCATATAATTGAATCTTGAAGGATCATTTTTATCATTCTTAGTCTAGTAATATCGTGTATGGTCTTTATATCATAGGTAAAGCTTTGGAATCTCCCACTCCAATGCCTTCTATTGAAGGAGCTGGCCTATGATGGATGACAGCAGGTATTAGGCTGTGTGAAATCAGGCCAATATACAGCTTGTTTACGAGAAATCTCGGACCCTGACAACATAGTGTTCGGATCTAGGCCCTCGACAAAAGATGGGTTTTTAGGTATTGAAAAGCCTTTATAGCATATCATGACTTCACACTTCCTATCCTATTCAGCGTCAAGGCATCTCTGCTATATTCACTGGACAACGCTGTACTATTCCAATACTGGTTAGGCTAGTACTCCGGAGAAAAAGGCGCAGATCTAACCCGATACAGCCATAAATTAAGCGAACCGTCTTGATTGGTCAGATTGGAAGCAGTAACTATTATACTAGGTACCTACCTTAGTAGGTAACAGTGACTCGCTGTCATCCTGAATCTCAATAAGAACCAAGTCAATCAAATAAATCGAAATCTCTACAATGTCTTCAAAGCCGCCTTCTTACTGGGAGCAAGCTGAACTCCATCCCTCAAACAATTCCCAGGAAGTTCTCCCTGCATACTCCAAGTATACAACCGCCTACGCCGTGCCGTCGCCCCTTAAACCGTCTGGCATTAGATCAGCTATCTGGTCTTTTTTGAAAGGTAGGCTCTGCTTCGTTCTTATGATTCACTATCAGTATCTATTTGCTGACTGTGTTGATAGGCAATGTATATAGGCACCATCCAACCGTCGCACGAGAAAGATACTTGGACACAATGATGAAGGGGGGAGTGAATAAGTAATTGGAGAATCGGCTTGAGGCGGCTATATATGTTGCAGGGAACATGATGGATTAACAGCAGGTTATCTGAGGGGAGGAGAAGGATGTATATAGGAAACAAATAGGAATAATTGGTTGAAGAACTATCCAGGAGAGGCTCCTGATCTGAAGAAAAGGAAGAGATTAGAATTTCAACTTATAGACTATTGAGTTCTAGTTTGAGGAACAGCCCATAAAGAGTGTATTTAGAGGTTCAGATGTGTCTTCATCTCAGAGAATGAATTTTCAGTCCTGGCAGTCCAGACCACGAAGTAATTGTCAACAGACCAGTATGGGATGCTTCGCCACGTTCACAAAATACCAGCGCAAAGCAGTGTAAAACAGCAGCTATGATGAGCTCCACAGACACAGTGTCGTCCTGATTATTAGGAACGTAGGATGGGCAGAAAGCGTTATCCGACTGCTAGTGGCGTCTGCGATGTTATCCGCGGCGGAGTCGCTCCAGAACTCGAGGTCATCATCGACAAACTTCGCAAACCAGTTTTAGTGATTTGTCCAGAAATTTTTGTTCGACAGCCACTTGGTGACTGCTTTGTCAGTATGACGATGTCGCTTGGTTTCCAATCCGCTGATTGATGAGCTTTTCCAGGTCATCAAGGTGATGCGTCACCTCTAGATACGAAAATCAGATGCTTGACCCTATGGAGAAAAGTCCTGTTGTTATATCAATACTAGCTACCACTGAAGTTATGTTTGGCAATCAAGTATGACTGCTAGGTGACCTTCGCTGACAATCGGTCCCTCTGTCAGAATCTCACCAACCTCTGACATAAACACGATTCGATCAGGATTGGAAGAGTCCACTACAGTGTTACCCAGTTGTGCGGCAGGCAAACTAGTAGTGACTTTAATCCAGCAGCATCGCTGCCAGACCAGCTCTAATGACGCATTGGCAATCTCCTCGATTGGCTGGAGGCTGATGTTCTTCTGTCTTTGTTGCGATCCGCTTGCCTCACAAAGTCGACTATATTTCCGCTCTCAACTGCAGGAGATATGGGAGGCGAGAAGGGGGAAATCAATAATAAATTAACCGCTTGGATAGAAATGACTTTTGAGCCCGTCGGGTTGCTCTAATCTCTCGATGAAACAGTCGGTCTATAATCATTCATGACTCTACACTGAGTACAGAGAATATAGCATTCCTGAGAGAGGCTTATGGCGATCGATGACCGACGGCAGTACTATTAAAAGTATTTTGCTTATAATAAAGGTCTCAAGACATTGAAATGTTTCAGCAATCTAGATAAAACCTCTAATATATGACCTACTACAAACAATATTGACGCCTCAATATTCAGGCAGAAACTACCCGCCGTCTTGGCACGTGCGGTTATAGATGGACCCTGAAGGCGGCAGGACACGAACAACCTCTAATAAAGGAGAATAAATGCCAATGCTTTCACCGTGAAACTCAGATCTTAATCTCAATATTGAGATCTACCCTTCAGCTTTCAAGTGATGAATTCACGATAAAACAATTTCTGTCCTGAATCCGGGCCCTGTCCTAATAAGACAGCCATGTGCGTACCATCCATCAAGAGGAACAACCCACCCCTTTCAAGCGCTTGAGGAAGAAAGCTGACAAGAGAACTACCTTAGGGCCGTCTACTCCCTCATCATCATCAACAAGGCCGGCGGGCTGGTCTACCAGCGCGAGTTCCAGTCTGGGCTGCGCAAGCTATCCACGAACGACTACCTGGTTCTCGCAGGGACATTTCACGGGTAAACACAATGATTATCGTATATATATATATATATATATATATATATACTATATACGGATAGAAGGGAATTATCCCTGATACAATAAATATAAAGCTAACATTACGTTCAGCGTCCACGCCATCACCCGCTCCATCACACCGAAACTCCCCGCCCTCCCCCCTTCAATAACGACTGGCTCCTCCTCCTCCAGTACACCAACACCACTCCCATCATCCACACAGTCACAGTCACAGACACAGACACGCACCCAGACGCCAACCTCCGGCCCGGCATTCACATTACCCAACCCCGGGATCCCCACGACGGGGCTGGAGGTGCTCGAAACAGATAAATTCCGCCTCACATGTTTCCAGACCCTGACGGGAACCAAGTTCCTGCTCTTCACGGATCCGGGCATGGTCAACATCGACGGCGTGGTGATGAAAATCTACGAGCTGTACGCTGACTACGTGATGAAGAATCCTTTCTATCAGCTGGAAATGCCGGTTAGATGTGAGGCGTTTGATAGGCATCTGGCGACCTGGTTGCGGGGCAGGGCATGACTTGATCCTCTTCTTCTTTTTAACAGTTGACGGGTAACTACCTACTTTTTTGTACATAGCATAGATACACACATAGGGGGTTTTTTTTTTCTTCTTCTTTCTTTCTCAAGTAGGTTTACCGGGTATGCAAAGGATCAATTGTCATCTAAACTATGCGGTATCCATCTCGTCGTCTTTCTTGTCCTTCCCGCTGGACTCGCCCTCCTCGGGGATGTTGGCGAGTGCGGCCTTGTGTTCTTGTTCCTCCCGTTCGCGCTTCTCCTTCTCCTGCCGATTCTTCTCCTCCTCCAGAGATAACCGCAGGGCGAACGCCAGCTCCGGGTCGTTCTCGGCTGCATCCTCGAAACCAAACGCCCCCGAGTCACCGCCCTCCGGTCCTGCGCCCGGGGCGCCCTCGGCACCCTCGGCACCCAGGATCGGTGTGACCTGCAGTTCCTCGCTGAGCAGGTTGGGGCCCGGTGGGATGATCGCCAGGTGGGAGCCGTCACCACCCTTGACATTCTCGACAAAGGCCTCGAGCTTCTTCGTCTGGTCGGATTCCAGGTCCCCAAAAGCAATCACGTCGATCGAAACATTCATCTTCTTCATCTTCTTGGCCAGCTTCACCAGGGATTTTTCATCGTCGGCGATGGGGGAGCAGGAGAACACGATAATCCGTTGTCGCTGGGACTTTTCCGACCGATGCTTCAGTGCAAGCTGTAGACGTTAGTATCTTCAGCTTGTTTTTTCGTATGAAAGTCATGGGTTATTCAAGAGATCATGGAAAGGCTTCCATACCCCCGCAACTTGTATGCTCGAGCTTAGATGCGTGGTGCCGTGAATCTTGGTCCGGTGCAGACCAGCAAGGATACCGCCAAAATCCGTTGTGAACGTCGACAGCACCTCCGGCCCTTTACCTCCCATGCTCATCAGACCGACCGCAGATTGAGGGTTTGCGCGCATCTTGGCGCTGTGGATGACGCTCACGGCGTCGACCTGCGCCTGCCATCGTGTCGATCTGTCACGACGGAATCAATACAGCCATGCAAACAAAAACCACGCCCTAAAAGAACATAGAGCACTCACGTGTAATCTCCATTCCGACTGCTTTCGCTGTTATCGACACTGTAGAGTCGTTAGCTATGGGTCTGAGATAAAGCACCAGTTCACTGACATAATCATCGTCGCTTCGAGCGTCATTGTGGCGGTGTTGTCGGTCGACTAGGATTTATCCAAGCTCAAGCAAAGTGAAAGGAAAAGGAAGATGAAGAAATTAGGATCAGTATTCTGGTAGTGGTGTATCGAAAGTGACGTGGATGATCGTTAGTGCCTGGCAGGAGCTCACGTCGGCTGTGGACGAAGTTCCGCTGGAGCTGCCGTCACTCGCCGCCTACGCCTTGGGCCTTGTTTACTGCCAAACACGCCTTCTCCCTTGACCGTAACCACCAAACACAACACAACCCCACCAGCTCTTGTTTCCCCTCTGTTGAGTCGAAAATATAAATTTATAGAGAATACCCGATAGCTGCGACAATGTCTGCCGTCAAACGAAAGACCCCCGACCAGGTCTACGACGCGTCTGACGACGCCAAAACCCCCACTGGCAGCCCTCCGGCCAAAAGGCTCCGTCTGACGAGGAACCAGAAGCAGGCCTTGATCGACAACCTGCAGCTGGAAAGTACGTGAAATGGACATGAATAAGGTTCTTCAGTACAGAGGCTTACTATTGCTGTACAGTCACGGAGCGAGCACGAAAATTGCGCGCACAATATGCCCTGCAGGCCCACGACCTTCGAGCCCGGATCGAACGACGCGTGAACCGGATCCCGGTGGCTCTTCGAAAGGCCACGATGGGCGAGCTGCTTGAGAAACAAACCGCCGCGCTGCGCTCGCCGAGGAAGATTGGGCAGACTGGAAAGGCGGCTATTCGGAACGTGACGGCCATGTCTGTCGACATGCACGGCGCGCCGACGAGCGCCCATGTCCGCAGAGTCAAGAAGCATAGGTGTGTATTGTTCCTTACTATTCACTTTACTCTGCTCTTGGAAGAGGGTCCTGGCTAACCGTCTACAGCCAAGAGAACTACTCGGATAAAGAAAACGCTCCCGCCGCCGGGGAGCCGGTTGATGTGCTGAAGAATCCCAAGAGACGCGCCAATGGAGGCGCTTCCCGTGTCGTTTCCCAAGAAGTGCGAGGGGCAGATTACAGAATCCTGTCGCCCAAGTCGTTGAATTCGCGGACCTACCCTCAGTCACCGTTCCGTGCCTCGCCCGATAAAACGCAGAACCCGCTATTTGCATCGCGTCCAATGTCACCATTAAAACCCTCCAGTCCTCTCAAGGCAACGACGGGGGCTCGTACCGCAAGAGGAGCCGCGCCAGTTGGTTCCAAAGACCCCATGCGGCCGGCGTCGCAGGCCAAGAAGACGACTGCTCGCTCCGCGACTGCTTCGAGGGCGGTCCCCTCCCCGATCTCTCGCCCTGCCACCCGGCAGCGTGAACGCAAAACCAGTACGGGAACCGTCTCGTCAACAGCCTCCTCCGGCACCACCGTCGCCAAGACTACCCGTACCGGCACTGGTACTACACGGAAGGGTGCCGCTGCGACCGCTGCCAAAAAACCAACGACCACCGCTCGCGGCCAAACGGCGTCCATGGCCGTCAAGCGCACGACCGCTATTGCTACGACAGTCCGGAAAGCGACAGCGCCTGCTGCAGTAGAAGCGCCTGCGACGGGCCGCCGGGTGCTGCGGAAGCGAGCTTGAAGTCACAGACCTAAATGATTGAATTATGTTGGCAATTGGTGTCTTTTGTTTTGTTTTATTTTGGATGCCTTTCAGCGCGGAGCTGGTTGATTCTTGATTGTATTCGATAATACATGCGGGCTTGTCCTGGGGCTATTTGATCCGATTTGGTTTAAAAATTGGATGTGATTATCTTTGATCTTATGAGACAATAAGAAAGAATAAAAAACAGGTCAAATTATCGTAGTTGTATTCTTGTATTGGGAGGATCAACAGAATAATTACTTGGAATCATCCCAAAGTCCCTACAAGGATTCCTAATCGAATAATATCATGAAATGGGACACCAGATTAGTTATATTCTATAATATATAATATATAGATTGCTTCCTATCCAAATCTTCAGGTCATTCGTAGTATTCATTGTATGAACGTCTATGACAGTCAATTGCTGTTAATCAATAGACCGCCTATACTAAGCTAGCGACCAAGTCGTACTTACCTAGTAGGCAAGTAAGCAAGTACTTGGCAACTATTTAGTATGTAGTACTCCGTACATAGGTACTATTTAGTATGTAGTACTCCGTACATAGGTACTATTTACAACCAATAATGGCGGACTGTCAGTCTACCTTGTTCTTGAGACCGGCAGTCGAAGTTCCTACTACTCCGTATACTGCATAGTACATATGTAGTAAGGGTACTAACTAATAGTCCTCCGTTGGAGGCTCGGAGCAGGGGGGTGTTACCTTCTCTGTACTAGCGCAATCTCGGCTCCGAAAGACCCATTCTATACTACCGTAGGAAAATCTCAGCCAGCCCCAGCATGCTCCATAGATGGATAACTACTACATACACTACATTGCATACAAAGAAAATAGAAGATCCACTCCGTTTTACTAACCTATCCGAGTAGTCTACCCCGTAAAGGATCGCGGCAGTTGCACTTGCACATGCACATGCAGCTTGCTGAACAGAGTCGGATGCGCCGTGGCCAATTATAGTGCATCGAGCCGAACTCCTCCTTTTTCGGTCGAGTTCGGTGTTGCGCTCTGGACACGTCGGCTCCCTTTTACCTTTTTTCTTCGTTTAAGCTACCTGCTTGCGCTCTTGTGTACGGGATCATGGCTTAACTTCAATAATACTCGGATATAGGCGGTTTCGGCCGATGGAGTTTGCCTCTTGCTGGCCATCGTGGCAATGTCGCCGAACCCATCTCAAGATCTGGATATGGTCAACTAATTCTTTGAAACTTTGGCATTTGGAAGAAGAATGAAAATATGTATAGGTAGGGCAGGAAGAGCATCAGATGAAACTGTAATGAGTGGGAAGAGTAGAAAGAGAGGATTTTGATCAATTGGAAAAAAAACAAAAGAAGGAGATCATCAAGCTCTATAGGACAAAAATCGCTTTTTAATGTTTAATGGATTCTTCAACTCGTAAAATCGTAGACTCGTAGCATTGCGAAAGAGAGAAGGGGGTGATATCCCCACTCGTTATTGACTGCGCTTCTTCTTGCATCGAGCATCTGACGAGCGGTGGTCATCGTCGGAAGGCCGTCGGTAGGGTGAGGCGCGCTGTTTCTTGCGGTGCAGACTCTCCTGTGTCGGATGTTGCTCCTTTATCCATGAGCCAGTATGGAGAAGGGTCTCGGCCACTCTGGGAGATGGCTTGAGAGATTGTTCGGCCGAATCCCTGATATAACTGTATGTTAGCATTGTTTTGGAAAGGAGATGATGAGATGGGAGGCATTACCCATAATAAGAAGGGTTGTCTGAGGGATTCTCTTGGGAATCAAAGACCATCTCGGCGCCGCTGTTGTCGGCATACTCGAGTAGAATCTCATCCAAATTCAATGTTCCTTCGTGAGTGTCTGGTGCCGGGGTCTTGTTGCAGGAGAGAATCTCATCGATGGCCGAGGAATAGGAAGCAAACTCGGAGCCATTCTTGCAGCGCGGCAACTCGAAGGAGACGGGTGCGGATGGCATGTTGGAATTCGCAAAGTCAGTTATCCTCTCTGTACACTGTTGTACTCATCGAAGGCAGGATGAGGAGAAAGTTTGGAAGCTCAAGAGGTGAACTGCTTTATAACCCCCCCCCTTGGGAGGCCAGGACACGCATCTTGGCTATTTTTTTTTGATTATTGTTGACTCAAGCTCCGACGGGTTGTATCGTTCCTACTCGGTCTTCAACGGCATGCGGAATGATGACATGTATGCGGTCGCTTGCAGCTGCCGTTAAACTCTCCCCAATTGCTCGATATCTTCCTTGGCGGAACCACTTCTCAAACGAGCCTGCGGCGAGGGCACTCGGCTCCGCCGGTTTGCCTGAGATGATGGGTCTGAGAGAGAGGAGGTCTGGAAACTCGAGCGTCCCAGCAGGTCGGTTCGCTGGCACCCACTATGGCCCTTGTAGCCAATGATCGTTCGTAAGGAACAAACCCCATTCAACGCCGAGCTGCGCCGTGAATCGCGGATCTCTTCGGTCATGACAGCAAGAAACCGTCGCCATCGGCTTCCCTTTAGATGATTTTTTTTTTAATCTGTAACCTTTTTTCGACAAGTCAACACGCCCTTGCTGCACTACGACCCCTCCGGAAATGATTTCCGAAACTGTCCCGGGCAATATATATACTCCGTTTATATATATATATATATATCCGCGCATGAATAAACGTGCCTAACGAGATGACAGCGCAGGCGATCGCCCGATTATTCTCTGGAGGAAGGACAGGACGGTATTGTGGAGTCTGTACTCAGCTGTTGTCCGAATATGACGATATCGCCGAAGGGGGAGGGGGGGGAGGGGGAAGCCTCCTCGTATGCCCAGTTTCAAGTCGACTCTCCGCGAATAAGTTCAAGATGGATATCTAGTAAATAGTATCCTGTAGGAATGTGAGAGGGCCCTTGTATCTCTCCCGCCCCCCGCCCCTCCCTCTTGAAGTATAGTACACTCACTCGATAGAAGTTGTTCTCCGCTCCCACGCAAGGCAGGTACTAATATGATCGGATTTCTTCGCATTGCCATGAAACCAGTCCTTTTGTTTATCGCCGGGTATCGCCTTCGGCCCATCTACTGTCCCTTTTGCCCGTCAGATGCTTGCTACATGCACTAGTGCTCATAAAAACGCCAGCTATAGGGCAAAACTCACATGGCGGGACAAGGGAGACATCTGCTAGGGATCCCAGACGGTGGACTGACAGGTAAACCGTAAGCCGGACCTATTCGGCAGAAACCCAGGATCTTGTGGTTCATAGGCGAAGCAATAAAAGATCACTTCCACAGACTTCTAGGTTGATGACGGTTTATTCCAAATGCGTAGATGAGTGCATTGGGGGGGGGGGGGGGGGGGGGGGGGGGGGGGGGGGGGGGGGGGGTATATAATAAGAAAGGAAAGAGGAGAGCATAAAAATAAACCACACAAACACCCACATTGAACAAAGGAATAAAAAAAAAAAAAGAAAACCACAACAACAACAACAACAAGAACACCATCCACCAGACATCCTACCCAACCTAAGAGACCATGGTTCTCCGTACTCCATGCCTGACAAGTACTTTCTGTACAGTGACGGCAGTGACGTGCTTTTTACACAGATCAGCAATACCAACAGAGCAGCTACTGCAAGGGCTGATGGATCTTCACCACTGCCTCGTACTCTGTACTCCATACGTGGAAGTGATGCTGCCGAGGGTTGGAAGTGAAGTCCGAACGAATCCATGGGCTACTATTTGGTATACAGTATGCAGCATGCAGGACACCGTACTTTGTACTCCGAACTCCGGTGCAAAAAGGTACCTTCCTCCTACCTAACCTGGCTAGGTACGCCCTCCGTCTTCATACCTATATCCTGGGCGAGCTCGGAGATTAGGTAGAGGTCGGCCTTACTTGAGGCGATTCCGTATACTACATGAATTGCGGGAGGATCTTGCAAATCCCGGTGACGAGTCAAAAGATCACATTGAGATGGGAGGGAAGAACGTTTAGAGTGGAATTGGTTTCGCAAAGCAGACCATTATTGGATTAAGTTGGTACAAAAGGAAAGGATAAGACAAGGGCTAGACTCCCGACTCTTCTACAGTGGCAGGGATGTTTCTCTGCTCGACATGCTCGGTGACAAGACCCTTCTCCTGAGCGAACGTCGTGTGAGGCCTCCACTTGGCAGAGGTGCGAGGGGTGGTCTCTTCCATCATCTGATCCACCTGTTCCAGGGACAGCCCTTTTGTCTCAGGCACTAGGAACCACGAATAGATGAACGCGGCGGTACAGAGGCCGCCCCAGATGAAGAATACCGAAGATTTGAGGTTGCCTCGATCTTTGTTCACCATGTAGGGAGTAATGACGGCGATAATCTGTCATGTTAGCACTGCTTAGAGCCATTGGGGAAGGGGGGGGTCTGTCTAGACTTACTGTATTCCAAAGCCAGTTCGAGGCGGTGGAGAGAGCCACGCCGCGAGAACGGATGGGGAGAGGGAAGATCTCGCCGATGACAATCCAGGCACCGGGGCCCCAGGTGGAGGCAAAGAAAAAGATGAAGATAGCAATGAAGGCAATTTGCGCGTTGACAGCAGCGATGTTATTGGCAATGTCGTTGCCCGCGGCGTCTGTGTGCGTCTTGTTGAAGCCAACAGTCACGCCGATGATGGCCACAAGGAACTGGCAAATCAACATGCCAAGTGCACCCCAGACGAGCAGGGGACGGCGGCCAAATTTCTCAACAGTGTAAAAGGAAATCGGAGTGGAGCAGACATTGACCAGGGTAAAGATCAGCGAGATCAGGAAGGTATTCTTGATGGCACCGGTCGACTGCAAGAAGGGGGTGGAGTAGTAGAAGATGAAATTGACTCCAGTCCTATTCTCGTGTGTCAGTTACATTTGAGGTCTGTTTAATGAGTTTGCAATTGCATGGCAACCCACCATTGCTGCATCATCTGAAGAGAGGTCCCCAAGATGGTGCGGCGCAAATTGGACTTTTGTTTCCAGAGGCTTCCCTGGAAACAATGGGCCCAGGTTCCAAACCAGCTGGCATCGGGAATGAGGCCCCGCTCGTACTCATCGTTGGCCACGATTTCAGCGAGCTCAGCCTCGATGTATTCGGAGGTGGCAGGCTGGCCACGCAATCTGCACAAAGACCGGGTGGCCTGGTCGAGATGGCCCTTCTTTACATAGTAACGAGGCGAGTCGGGAAGAAAAAGGAGACCAATCCCGAGAATGAGAGCCCAGGCAAACTGGATCGAAATGGGGATCCGATAAGACCCCGTGTCGTTGCGATGCTCTGTGGCATACACGACACACGACGCCAGCAAGAGACCGATTGTGATACAGAATTGATATCCGGCAACGAGCGCACCACGGACTTTCTTAGGACACTAATAAAACAGTCAATGAATATCTACAGCGTGAACCATATACGGAGGCTTAAAAAACTCACAATCTCGCTCATGTAGAGAATGACAATAGCACTCTCGAAGCCGACACCGATCCCTGCAACCAGACGGCCAGCAACGATGGCAGCCAAGGCATTACCGAGACCCGTGATCATCTGGATCACCACACCGATCATATAGATCAAACAGCCGATGATGACGGTCCACTTCCGACCGATCATATCAGCAATATCACCCGCGGCTAAGGCGCCGAAGAAAGTGCCTGCAGACAGGATCGAGGTGATCAGGGACTGGTGCGAGGACGAGAGGGCGTCTTTGTCAGGGCCTTCGACCATGTGGATGAATACAGACGCGCCATTGACGCCATTGATGTACCCGGAGTCATAGCCAAAGAATATACCGCCGAACGAGGCAAAGGCACAGATAATGTAGGCCTTCCAGGTTACAGGGGCCTCGATACGATTGACATCGCTCGTGGCGTGGAGACTCATGGTGCAAGGATTAAAGAAATAGAAGATATAGCAGGGAGGAGAGTTGAGGGCAAATAGTCAAAGAGGATTTTATTTCCAGAGATTGGGAGCTTGCGAATTACACCCCCCCCCGTGGGGATACAGGGAGCTTAAATCCCTCCAAGACGTGCAACATGGTGTGGCTGTTTGCCGTACCATGGCAGGAGCGAGAACTTGTGTGAGCGGGCGACTCATGGCAATACAGAGTTCAAAATAGGCTCGCATTTTCATGGCATCACGGAGATCACCCCATAATTAGATGCTGGTGGGCAAGCGAAGGGCCACCACACACAGCTCATGGAACCTAGTCCTCGAGAGTTTCCTCTCTTGGCAGCTCGGCGAGTTCACCTGGGGAAGCACAGTATGTATGGCGGCCCCGGATAGGTACTGGACAACGAGCAAAGTTGAAACCGTGGAAACAGAGTGTGTCACCAGCTCGTGTTTTACCACCAGCTGAGTTCACAAAGCTTGGCAAGCCGAGAGCACGGTGAACAGCGACTCCGATGATGCCTTCTCGCCCCATTGTAAAGAAAGCTCTCACGTTAGAGACTGACGCAGGCCATTCTAGTAGCTAACGCGACCACAGACTGAGGCCACTCGTCAATCCGAAATGGTAGGAGCCCTGGAGCTGGAGCCCTAGCACTGCTGCACCTGCCTATTCCGGCTAGGCTATGGACCTAGATAGGAATAGCGCCTGAAGAATGACCCCATGGGGCAAGGTTGACTTTCAGGGACCCATCTGGGGGGCCCAAACGTCCAATCAGCGCAGACGAGGAGGCACCTGCGAGTCCGATTTAGGCAACCTTGCCGTTGGACTGGGGAAGCCACTGGCGATCACCGGAGAGATGCCAAGTAGGTGGTAGCAAGGAAGCGGAGAAGCTCATCATGACCTGTGAGGTATTTTGAGAGTCCGAGAGGATGCAGGGAGGGAACCACAGGTCTGTACTTCAAGGGAGTGTGGACCTATAGAAGGTCTGATGCAGATGTAACACACACAAGGGGTACAGAGTACTCCGTACAAGGAAAAGAGATAGCTTACTCATAGAGAATTGGGTTCAGCAGCCGCCTACGATGAGCCACTGCTGGGTGACAGATTGTCAAGCCCCGCCTATCCAAGACTGGACCCAAAAAAACGACCCATGTTGCCACCGCCAGATGCGTGATGCGTTACCAAGGTTGTCTCGTGTGCTGCGCAGCCACACATTCAAGACGTGACCTCGGGTCCGAGCAAATTTGGAGCTGACAGCAAAAGTTATCCGGAGGGTTTAAGTATTGTTTATGGATTTGAAGCGTTTGATTGGGCGACTTATTGGCAGCGATGGCCGAGGCACTTTTGTTCATGGAACTCTGGTGATAGTCCATCCCGCGAAAAACTTCCAATTGCGGATTTCGATACGGAAAGAGAAATCACCAGCATGGGAAACTGCGTAAGATCCCCATTGACAAGGTGGGTGTCATCGAGCTTTTGACTCCAGTGTTGACTCCATCCGTTCGATGTCGGGATCTGTCCGCCTCCACGAAAGCAGCAAAGAGCTTTCATTCACCCTTAAGCCGTCTGTGCAACTCGGCAGATCGACAAACAATGGAATGAGGTCATAATTCCTAGCCAGGACGAACACCATGCATTGTCTGCTAGACTGCTACATCTCAGGAATGCTGCTTGTCCTATTCGGGGTACGGGCACCGGAGAACAAAGAATGGTCTGCTCTATTTGTCGACGTTTTCGTCCTGCTGTCAGTCAATTATGCCCTTGCAGAATGCTTGTCCTGCGGAGACTTTAAACAATGACAGGAACCTGTCACCTTTTTTCTAATTTTGGATAGGTTGTTGAGATTGGTCCACCACACGTACATCGCTGTTTCTCACCACTCAGCTGCCAGCTCTATACCATGAGGCTCAAGATGTGGGCCCGAGATGTGCACTCTTGTCTGTCAGGGTTGCAATGATAGTAGAGATTCAAGTGGGCGTTTGTTCAGATCTAACCCGTTCGTAGGGACTGTCTGGTAGTATGCTCCGACAAAGGATCATTACGCTCTTGATGAGCAGAAAGATCGAGATCGGTAGTTCTTCGAGCATAAATAGAACCTCGTGTCCCAGTGCCTACTCGTTGTATATCTGTTCACCAACGCCCCTGTTCAAGATACGGAGCCTCCAGAAAAGAAGAAGGAAAAGATAAAAAAAAAACCTCTTCACAGGTCACATCTCAACTCTCACCATGCGTTTTCTCGCTATCATCGCCGCCGTCAGCGCTGCTGCCGGCTCTGCTCTGGCTGCTTCCAGTGGAGACTGCGCCAGCGGCACTTCACCTCACTGCTGCAAGTCGGTCGACAACGGGACTGAGACGCACAGCTCTGGATTGTTGGGACTCCTTGACCTGGGCGAAATCACTGACTTGATCGGACAGGGCTGTAAGTCCCGGATCGGACTGAAGACTGATAGCAGTACAAGATCGTTATGCTGATGCAAAATCGATATAGGCGCCCCGCTTCTCGACCTGGCCAGCTGCGCCTTGGTTCCTGCCTGTTGCAGTGAAAACACGCAGGTAAGCTTCATCCTTCCCTCGGGTCCATTCAAGGCATTAGGCTCTGTCCCAGGAGAATCTCTACTTACTTATTGACTGTCTCTTCTCAGAGCGGCCTCGTCAACCTCGGCTGCACCCCCCTCACGCTGTAAAGCATCGTCAGGAGGAGATCTTATCGTGTGGAAAGCTTCCAGTCTTTAGAAGTGCGCAAGATGATAGTCACTGCGGTTATTGTGGTAGCAAGGGGTCATTCTGCTTATTAGTTGAATAGAATTGCTGAATTTCCTTAAATTGTATCCAGTATTTAGTATCTAGGAAGTTCTAAGGAGTCAAGATAACCAACTTGGAAGCGAAACCGGCGTTGTGCTTATCTTATCGTGCACGTGGGCGGAGATGACCGAACTTGATGGCATAATTGTTCAGATTCATTCTTGATTCTAGAGACAATTTGATTTACTCTTTGATTCATATTCGATGAGCTTCTGTGCTCTACAGAAGAAGAACAACTGATTCAAAGACTACTACTGCAGGGGTTGCCCTCTTCCACCATGTCCGCCCCAATCCTCGCCTCCCACCCAACTCTCCAAGTGACTCCCGAACCTCTAACGCCAGAATCCTTCTCCCCCTTCGGCACAGCTATTTCCTGTCCGATTCCTCGAGATGTCGCCTCGATCCCCCCTCTGCATACTCTTTCAACGCAAAATCCAGCTCCCGTCGTGGCGAACCAATCCACTGCCTTGAAGTACAGCCCCGTCTCCCCGCTCCTCGACCATTATGCCGGCTCATGTGCGAGCGGGAAACCCTCCGAGGCGCGTATGAGCATGTTTGTCTGCTTTCCTCGTAAGCTGCGTGCCGTGAAGTCGTCACAGAACGCCAACCATGCAGCCGAGATCTTCGACGTGCGGATCCTCGAACGTCACCCCTTCACCACCCAGACCTTCATACCCCTCGACCTATCTAGTCAATCCTACGCAGGATGGAGTGAGGAACCTTTATTTCTAGTGATCGTGGCGCCAACGCGCAAGGGAGAGACCGCAACAGCTACCGACGCAGAGGGCAGATCGGTTACAATCCGCGATCCGCCGGATCTGCAGAATCTAAGGGCGTTTATTGCCAGGGGTGGCCAGGCGGTGACCTACGGGGCGGGGACGTGGCATGCACCCATGGTGGTTCTTGGGAAGAGACGGGTCGAGTTTGTGGTGGTGCAGTTCCTGAACGGGGTGGACGACGAGGACTGCCAGTTGGCGGCGTTTGGGGAGGGGATTACCGTCACTCTGGGGAGGAGGGCAGAGAACTCGGCCAAGCTATAGGACATAATTACAATTGCATTCCTGGGTATCGCAAGTTACTTATAACAAACAAACACACAAATAAATCAATGAGTCAATGGATAGAGTGTTCGGGGGATCCCGAATGTTGTGCTCTCAAGGCTTTCTGAACGCTTCTTGCTATCTCAATGGCCTCGGCAGGTAGACCGGCAAGATGGGCGACTTTGAGAGCGTGAGAATTGCGATTTACACCCTTGCGCAGTCGATGAACGAATGAGAAAGATCCAGACGGCATCTCCTTCACGTCAGTGCAATACCGACCCAGATGTTCAAAGTCCGCCGTCATGTCCGCAAGGGCATGGAAGTGGGTGGCGAAAAGCGTACGGCATTGATTATGATGATGGAGATGATGAAGGCAAGCAAAGCTTACAGCGGTGCCATCTTCCGGGGTCGTGCCTCGGCCTACCTCGTCCATGATCACAAAGGAGCGCGGTGTCGCTTGCCTGAGAATGGTGGCTGTCTCGAGCATCTCCACCATGAACGTGGACTGGTCACGGAACAGATCGTCTGCAGCGCCAATGCGGCTGAAGATCTTATCGACGACTCCAATTTCCGCATATGCTGCAGGAACGAACGAGCCAACCTGGGCGAGAATCGTTATCAATGCGTTTTGTCGCAAGAAGGTACTTTTTCCAGCCATGTTGGGGCCAGTAATGAGCCAAATCCGCTCCTGGTCGTTCAAAAAGCAGTCGTTGGTGACAAATGATCGCCCTTGCTCTTCTAGTCCCAGTTTGACGGTGGGGTGTCTTCCGCCTAATATCTTATACCCATTTCCTTTGGTCAACTGTGGGCGAGTCATTTGCTGTTCTTCAGCTAGAATGGCAAAAGAACAGGCGACATCCAGCTCATCCATCACCGCAGCATTGCGTCGGATTTTGACCAGATTCAGAATGACGGCCCGACGGAGGTCTTCAAATATTTGTTGTTCCTCTTGACGGATCTTCAGCTTGACCTGGTCGATGTTTTGGCCAAGCTTGGTCCACTGTGGGAGGTAATATGAACGTGTCGATTTGGTCGATGACAAGGTCCGTGTGACGCCCACTTGTTCAAGTGCGTCCTGAGAAATCTTCCCACCTTTTACATGGCAGATGTGTCCTAGACCAGGTGTCCATTTCAGGGTAAGCGACGAAGAGCCAACAGACTCTCGGAGACGGTCGGTCAAATCGGACTGTTCTTTCAAAAGGTCGCCTAGTTCTTGATGGATACGGCATAGTTTAGGCGTAGCATGTCGTCTCATAATCCAAGTATCGACACCTGAAACATCAGGTTGCATATCTGCTTTTGAGCGGTATGCACCCTTGGCTTGTGCTTTTTTGGGTAGGATATCTATTTCCTCCGGTAAAGCTTCGTTGACCACAACCTGCTGGGCTAAGCTTGCCACCTCAGCGGCAGTGGTGTCCTCCATGCGCTGTTTTTGCAGCAAACCCTCTTCATCGATGGCTGCCAGAATCTTCTCCGCCAGTATCACAGGCCCATCCAGATAAATTCGATTGGCCATAGACATGAGGCTGCGCTCGAAGCCAGACATATCATGGCCAGTGGCTATGTTAGATCTTGCAATATTCCAGCCTGATAGCACCCTCTTGATCTCTTTGGAAGCATTTATCGCTCTCGACAGACAAAGCAAATCATCTGGGTCACCCTTGCCCAGTGTGAACTTCTGGACGAGACGCTGGGCATCATAACTTCGTTTGAGGAGTTCGATAACGTCGTTTCGCAGATGATGGTCTTTAAAAAAAACCGACACGAGATCAAGGCGCTCATTGATCACCGCCATTGAAGTGGATGGAGAGGTGAGACGATCTCTTAGCAGACGAGCCCCGCTCTTCGTCGAGGTTCGTCGTACCGCGTGAAGAAGACTTCCTTTGCCGAAACCATCGCGAGCGGTCTCCAAAATCTCTAGCCCTCTGAGGCTGTTCCGGTCGATGACCATGGATTCATCCAACTGCCGACGGCAAGGCGGTTGAAGTTTTAGTTTTAAGCCCTGCAGCTGGACCCGAATGTATTCTAAGAGACTATACCCAGCAGCGACTTCTTCGGGTGGAAAGGAGGCAATGGTTTCAGATGGCAGAGGTGCCTCCAACATGGGAGTCCATTCTGCCATCGATGCGATCTTCTTTGGGAAATCAAAGAATGTTACGAGCTGATGATCGGGCCCGACGAGCTGCTGTAGCTCGAGGCCAATCGAATCTCGAACATCCTGGTCGACCAAGATCTCGCGGGCGCCAACTCGTGCAATTGCAGATGGGAGCATCTGAGTGGTTGTGTGCTGCGTGTAGAAGTCGCCGGTTGAGAGGTCTAGCCAGGCTAGACCTACCTTCTGAGACGTCGACGCGAATACATGCTGCAATGATTTTGCTTCCTGCTGATCCAGCTGGTTTTGAAGAGACTTGATATCCACCCAGATTGATAGAAGGAAATTATTCTCGGATGTATCCATGAATTTCTCGTCGATGAGGGTCCCTGGCGTAACGATCCTTGCCACCTTTCGATCGAACATCACACCTCCCAACCGCGGTTTGTCTTCCGGCTGAATGGCAAATTCTTCGCTGATAGCAACATATTTATTCAGATCCTGAACGAGAATCTTCAAAAACCGATCAAGCTGAAAAAACGGAAAGCCTGCCATCGGAACGGATCCCTTGTTGATCTTCTTGGAGGCAAGCTTTAGATTAAGCAGCGGAGCGAGCTCTTCAGCTTGTTCGAAATACAGCTATGAAAAAGAGAGCGTTAGTTCATTCCACTCAGCCAAGCAGGCACCTCCAAGGGACCCCTCTCACCTCATAAAAACCACCCACCCGGGTCAAGATGACGCAGTTCTTGAACTTTTGCATATTGTTCCGGTGTCCTTGTAGGACCGTGGGATACTGGGGCAATTCGTCCGCCCCATCGTTATAGGGTTCTAGTTTCAAAACACCCTGCGGCAAATCCTTGAGCTTCACTGTTGACCGCGTCTTTGCCCCTCTGTATAGTTCAGGGCGACTTGCTCGTCGCGCGTCTGGGCGACGCGTCCGATGGCCGAGACTCGCTGTTTCGTAGGCATGGCGGCGCTGAGTAAGAGTGGCCGCAGATCCATGAAACCGCCGGCAACACAGGTTCAAGGAGGATATCTGTGAGCCATGAAGGCGCATTGTTCTGGGCAAAACGAGGCTCTCCCTCGAGTATTGCTGCCCTCCGTTGAAGCACTTGACGGGCGTGCACGTGCCTGTGGCGCGGCAAAGCTGCCCCAGCTGCTGTGGCTCGGCCGACCTTCCGCCTTCGCCACAACCGAAATCTGCGGCTCAACTCCGCCTGAGCCTTTCTTCACCAGCAACGCCTGTTGAATATTGGCAGGACTTCTCCATCATCAGCGCAAGGCAGCTTGTGTCCCTCCCAACAGTGTGTCATCGTGCTGCCGGAGGATGAGACAGGTTTGTGAGACCGCTTGGAGTTTTGTCGCCCACTGAATTCATCTCTGGTACAGGTGTCCCAACGCGCCGGCTGAATCTGAGCTCTTCCGAGCCTAGACAACTCATTGCAGTCGCGACGTTATTCCCTCGTGCGATCAAATTCGTTTTTTCTTTCTTCTTTATTTAGGGTCTCGCGGTCTTCCGCCAACGAGCGAAAATGGCGGAACAAAATATCTCACAGTACAAGTATTCGGCGATGTCCAACCTGGTTCTCCAGGCGGACCGCCGTTTCATCTCCCGCGTCAACGACGAGGCCACGGGCGATCCGGAATCTCTTGCCGGTCGTATCGGTATCAAGCAGATGGGCTCGCGGATTGCTCGGGACGATGCACCGAAGACGAAGAAGAAGGCCGTTGGACCGGCGGATATCGAACGAGGTGCGATTCGCGAAGGCGAAGACGTGCTAGCCAGGGAGCAAAGGAAAACTCAGCGCGGACAACCTGCGCAGCTTCGTGGTCAGGGTATCCTCTCTGCTGCTGACGCGCTCATTGAAGGCCTGAAATATCGCCCCCGGACCCCAGCTACGAGAGCTACCTACGATCTTATCCTCACAATGACTGCCAGCCACCTGGGTGACGTCCCGCACGAGGTCGTTCGGAGTGCTGCTGACGCCGTGCTGGAATACCTGAAAGATGAGGATATGAAGGATTTCGATAAGAAGAAAGAGATTGACGATTTGATGGGGAGTTCGATGACGCCAAAGGAGTTTAACGAACTCGTCAACCTCGGCAAGAAAATCACCGACTATGATGCGCAAGACGAGGATGAGGAAATGGAAGGAGGGCTTGAGGAAGGCGGTGATGAGCTCGACGAACGCCAGGGTGTTGCCGTCGTCTTCGACGAGGACGAAGAAGACGAGCGAATGGGAACGGTCGATGAAGTGCGTGATGAGGATGACCTCACCGACGAGGATGAAGCAGACGAAGAGGACAAGATCGATGCCGAGGAAGTCACCGCGGATGATCTTGCTGGGGACGAGGAAATGATCCTAGACGGTGGTCTGAGCCGACAACAGAAGCGACAGGACAAAGATGGATTGAATATCCCTGCTCGCGAAATCGACGCCTACTGGTTACAGCGTCAAATTGGTGCTGTATACTCCGATGCTCACATTCAACAAGAAAAAGCCAGGGATGCGCTAGAAATTCTCGGCGGCAAATCAGAAGACGGGACAGAAAGGCCACTTCGTGACGTCGAGAATGACCTAATGGAGCTCTTTGATTATGAGAGCCCTGACCTTGTTGCTAAATTGGTGACAAACAGAAACAAGGTCGTCTGGGTGACACGGTGGAGGAGAGCGGCCGAAGATGCGGATGCTCGCAACCTCGTGGAAGCCGAAATGGTAGAAGCCGGCCACCGCGCCATTCTCGATGAGATCCGGGGCAAATCTGTTCGCGATGATCTTGCTGAGCGGCCTGAAAAGAAGATTAAGCTGGATTTGATGGATATCGACGTCCCAGCAGAACCTGCCGCCGAGGAAAAGCCCAAGGACGGTGGCGTTGTCGGAGGTCTGCAACCTCAGAGGTTGATCAATCTGGAAAACCTTGTCTTCCACCAGGGCAACCACCTCATGACAAATCCCAACGTCAAACTTCCCCAAGGGTCTACAAAGCGAACATTCAAAGGCTACGAAGAGATTCATGTCCCGCCACCCAAGGCCAAGAAGGAACCTGGTGAAAAGCTCATCCCTACAACAGAGCTTCCTGATTGGGCTCGCATCGGATTCGGCAGTGCGAAAGAACTTAATCGTATTCAAACAGCGTGCTACCCGACTGCTTTCCACGATGATGGAAACATGCTTGTCTGCGCTCCCACTGGGTCTGGAAAAACCAATGTTGCTATGTTAACCATCCTTCGCGAAATTGGAAAGAACCGCAATCCTGAGACTGGGGAGATCATGCTTGATGACTTCAAAATTGTCTACATATCTCCACTCAAGGCGCTGGTCCAAGAACAAGTCGGGAACCTGGGCAAGCGTCTCGAGCCCTACGGCATCAAAGTGGCGGAACTTACGGGTGACCGCCAACTCACAAAACAGCAGATTGCGGAGACACAGGTTATTGTGACGACCCCTGAGAAGTACGATGTTATCACCAGAAAGGCCTCTGAGACCAGCTACACTAAGATCGTTCGCCTCATTATTATCGACGAAATTCATCTTCTTCATGATGAACGTGGGCCTGTCATTGAAAGCATTGTCAGCCGGACCATCCGCAAGATGGAGCAGACCAGCGAACCCGTTCGAATCGTTGGTTTGAGTGCCACCCTTCCCAATTACCGGGATGTTGCGAGCTTCCTTCGAGCAGACCCCGTCAAAGGCTTGTTCCACTTTGACGGCTCCTACCGTCCGTGCCCTCTCAAGCAGGAGTTCATCGGTGTGACCGACAAGAAGGCCATCAAACAGCTCAAGGCCATGAACGACATTTGCTACACCAAGGTTCTCGAACAGGTGGGCCAACGTAACAATCAGATGCTCATCTTTGTCCACTCGCGCAAGGAGACGGCCAAGACAGCAAAGTACATCCGGGACAAAGCTCTGGAAAATGAAACAATTGGTCAGATTCTGCGTAGCGATGCTGCCAGCAGGGCAATCCTGGCCGAAGAAGCAGAGTCTGTTGATGACGCTTCTCTCAAGGATCTTCTGCCCTATGGCTTCGGTATCCATCATGCTGGGTTGAGTCTGGCTGATCGTGACTCCGTCCAAGCACTTTTTGCCGACGGTAGCATCCAGGTCCTGGTTTGTACCGCAACCCTCGCCTGGGGTGTCAACCTTCCTGCGCATACCGTTATCATCAAGGGAACACAGGTGTACTCTCCTGAGAAGGGCAGTTGGGTTGAACTTAGTCCCCAGGACGTTCTCCAGATGCTTGGCCGTGCTGGCCGACCGCAATATGATACGTATGGTGAGGGTATCATCATTACAACACAGACCGAAATCCAGTACTATCTCTCTTTACTGAATCAACAACTACCGATTGAAAGTCAGCTCATGAGCAAGCTTGCGGATAATCTGAATGCCGAAATTGTTCTCGGCAGTGTCCGCAATCGCGACGAAGGTGTCGAGTGGCTGGGATATACTTATCTCTTTGTCCGAATGCTTCGATCGCCTGGTCTCTACAGCGTTGGCGCCGATTATGCGAACGACGATGCACTCGAACAGAAGCGTGTGGACCTCATCCATTCCGCTGCTGTTGTTCTGGAGAAGGCCGGCCTTGTTAAATATGAGAAGAAGACCGGCCGCCTGCAGGCAACCGAATTAGGCCGCATCTCCTCTCATTACTACATTGGCCACAACTCCATGTTGACCTACTCTCAACACCTGCAGCCGATGATCGGAACGATCGAGTTGTTCCGAATTTTTGCTCTCAGTGACGAATTCAAGTACATCCCAGTCCGACAAGATGAGAAGCTTGAATTGGCGAAGATGCTGGGCCGTGTTCCGGTACCTGTGAAGGAGAGCATCGATGAACCTCACGCCAAAATCAACGTTCTTTTGCAAGCTTTCATTTCCCGGCTCAAGCTGGACGGACTGGCCTTGATGGCAGACATGGTATACGTTACCCAGTCAGCGGGCCGTATCTTGCGCGCCTTGTTCGAAATCTCATTGAAGAAAGGCTGGTCTGGTGTTGCTCGCACCGCTCTGGATCTTTGCAAGATGGCAGAGAAACGCATGTGGCCTACGATGTCGCCTCTGCGTCAGCTTCCTTGCCCCAGGGATATCCTGCAGAAGGCTGAACGAATTGAAGTGCCTTGGTCTAGTTACTTCGATTTGGATCCTCCTCGTATGGGTGAGCTTCTTGGTATGCCCAAAGCTGGACGGGTCGTTTGCGATCTGGTGTCCAAGTTCCCCCGTTTAGAAGTCCAAGCCCAAGTTCAGCCAATTACACGGTCCATGCTTCGTGTTGAACTGACCATCACTCCGAACTTCATCTGGGATGAGGCACTTCATGGTGCTGCTCAGGACTTCTGGATTCTGGTGGAAGACTGCGACGGCGAAGAAATTCTATACCACGATCAATTTGTGTTGCGCAAGGACTTTGCCCAATCGGAGATGAACGAGCATCTCGTAGATTTCACTGTTCCTATCACTGAGCCTATGCCCCCGAATTACTTCATTTCGGTCGTTTCAGATCGTTGGATGCATTCGGAAACCAAGATTGCTGTCTCCTTCCAGAAGCTCATTCTCCCCGAGCGTTTCCCTCCCCACACCCCCTTGCTTGACATGCAACGCGCTCCTGTCAAGGCCCTCAAGCGTGAAGATTATCAGCAGCTGTACCCTGACTGGCAACACTTCAACAAGATCCAGACTCAGGTGTTCAAGTCGTTGTTCGACACCAATGACAACGTGTTCCTTGGAGCTCCAACGGGCAGCGGCAAAACGATATGTGCGGAACTTGCTTTACTGCGTCACTGGGCCCAGGAAGATCGTGGGCGCGCCGTTTACATTGCGCCTTTCCAGGAGTTAGTCGATCAACGGCTAGCAGACTGGGAGAAGCGTCTCGGTAAACTCGGTGGTGGCAAGAACATCATGAAACTCACTGGCGAAACCACGGCCGATCTGAAGATTCTCGAACAGTCAGATCTGGTCCTTGCGACACCAACCCAATGGGACGTGCTGTCCAGGCAGTGGCAGCGACGCAAGAATGTACAGACGGTACAGCTTTTCATTGCGGATGAGCTTCACATGCTTGGTGGCTATGGAGGCTATGTTTACGAGGTGGTCGTATCTCGTATGCACTACATCGCCCTCCAGACAGAAAATGACATGCGAATCGTGGGATTAAGCGTCCCCATCTCCAATGCTCGCGATATTGGTGAATGGATCGGGGCAAACAAGCACACCATCTATAACTTTAGCCCCCATGCTCGTCCGGTGCCCCTTGAGCTTCATATCCAGTCGTTCACCATCCCGCATTTCCCGTCTCTCATGCTGGCGATGGCGAAGCCCGCATATCATTCAATCCTTCAGCTATCCCCAGATAAGCCTGCGCTACTCTTCGTACCGAGCCGGAAGCAAACCCGCTCCACAGCGATGGATCTTCTGGCTGCCTGCGCAGCTGATGATGACGAAGACCGATTCCTGCATGCTGACGTCGATGAGCTCGCTCCGCTCCTTGGGCGTGTGCAGGAGTTGACACTTGCCGAGTCGCTGACTCACGGTATCGGATATTACCACGAGGCCCTGAGCGCAACCGATAAACGCATTGTCTCGCATCTGTTTACAATCGGTGCGATTCAGGTTGTCATCGCCTCGAGGGATGTCTGCTGGGAGATCAATTTCAATGCTCATCTGGTGATCGTCATGAATACACAGTTCTATGAGGGTCGCGAACATAGGTATATCGACTATCCTATCAGTGAGATCCTGCAAATGTTCGGCAAAGCCTCTCGACCTGGTGAAGACAAGGTTGGCCGAGGAGTCCTCATGGTTCCCGCAGTGAAGCGCGACTACTACAAGAAATTCCTCAACGAGGCTCTTCCAGTCGAAAGTCATCTGCAGATGTACCTGCATGATGCCTTTGTGACCGAGATCAGCACACGCACAATCACCTCTACCCAAGATGCTGTTGACTGGATGACTTATTCGTACTTCTATCGTCGCCTTCTTGCCAACCCCAGCTTCTACGGTCTCAGCGACGTCAGCCACGAAGGCTTGAGTACGTTCTTGTCGGAGTTGGTTGAAAACACGTTGAAGGAACTGTCTGAGGCGAAGATCATGGATTTGGACGAAGAGGACGACACGATTGCCCCGCTGAACGCTGCCATGATCGCTGCGTACTACAACATTTCCTTTATTACCATGCAGACTTTCTTGCTCTCCCTCACTGCCCGTACGAAGCTCAAGGGTATCTTGGAGATTGTCACCTCTGCCACTGAGTTTGAATCGATCCAGATGCGCCGCCACGAGGACCACATCTTACGCCGCGTGTACGACCGTATCCCTGTGAAGATGTCGCAGCCCGCGTATGACTCGCCACACTTCAAGGCCTTCGTCCTGCTTCAAGCACACTTCTCTCGCATGCAGCTGCCGATCGATCTGGCCAAGGACCAGGAAGTCATTGTCGGCAAGGTTCTCAACCTTCTCAGCGCCTGTGTCGACGTTCTTTCGTCCGAAGGCCACATCAATGCCATGAATGCCATGGAGATGTCCCAGATGGTTGTCCAGGCTATGTGGGATCGCGATAGTCCTCTGAAACAGATTCCTCACTTCACGCCCGAGGTCATCAAGGGAGCCAATGAATTCAAGTATGTTTTTTCGCCGTTCCTCTCGCTTACCGAGACCGCTCTTTTTACTAACAGAAAATAGAATCAATGACATTTTCGAATTCATGGAAGCCATGGACCCATCTGAGAATAGAGACTACCCCGAGCTAGTCAAACGCCTCGGCCTCAATAACAAGCAGCTCGCCCAGGCCGCCTCATTCACCAACGAGAAGTACCCCAACATTGATCTGGACTTTGTGGTGGAAGATCCGGAGAACGTCACGGCTGGAGAGCCGTCTTATCTCAAGATCAAGATCGAGCGTGAGGTCGAGGAGGACGAGGAACCTGACACGACCGTGCACGCGCCCTTCTACCCTAACAAGAAGATGGAGAACTGGTGGCTGGTGGTCGGAGATGAAAAGACCAAGAGTCTCCTGGCGATCAAGCGCGTCACCATCGGACGGAAACTGGAAATGCGTCTGGACTATGTGGTTCCGACGCCTGGAGAGCACGAGCTGACGCTGTACCTGATGAGCGACAGCTACGTGGGAGTCGATCAAGCGCCCACCTTCACCGTCACGGCTGCGGAGGGCATGGAAGAAGACGAGAGCGAAGAGGAAGAGGAGGACTAGACGGTCGATCTACAGACCAGAAATCCGTGGTGTTCCTTGCTCTATAATACGATTTATCGGTTGGGTTAATGGGCCTGTAACTATATGCTATCACGTCGCAGAAAGAAATCTGGTTTTTTATCTTCCATCTCGATATTCACGTACTCCCTTTCGTCATCGTTTCTCTCTCTCTCTCTCTCTCTCTCTTTCTCTCTCTCTCTGTTCTGTCTGGAATGTCTCAATTACAATCCAGGCTGCAACCGACGATCCCCGCAACTGCGGATGCTGCGGGCGTTGCCTCCCCCAAATAAATCCCCATGGCCTGATTCCCCTCCCAAACAACACCACTATCATCATCCCTGCGAGATCCCAGACAACGCGAATTGTTGATGTAACCTTCCCCATTTCGAACGTGACTTGACGTGATTTTCGACGAGTCCCTCTGTTTTATTCCGACCTGTTCTCACCGACCCTCGCCCTTGCCCGTCCTTTCACTTGTACCCCTCTTGCTATGACCATCAGACCGATGAAATTCACGCCCGAGTAAGCTTGGTCCCTCGCTCTCGAGGGTGTTCACCGGTCTCTCTATTGGTGAACTCGTTGTCTGACTGAATGCTGACTCCTTTTTTTTTTCAAAACGGATAGGGTTCTCCTCGGCGCTCCCAGACGCTCCCCTGCCCTCCCTAACGCGGCTGGGACACTCGCGGTGTATACGCAGACGTCGTACTCTTTCGAATCCCATTCCAAGACTAATGAGATCCGCGTGTTGGAAATCGCGACCGGTCGCTCGGCTCTCATCACCAATGACCCCGGGGCGAGCAGCCCTCGGTGGCTGGATAACACTGACCAGCTGGTCTGGTTGAAGGAGAAGGCCAACGGCAATACCAGTTTCATCGTCGGGGATGCGCGCGAGGCCGATAAAACCTACACTGCAGGCACGGTCCCTGGCCCGGTGTCGGACTTGAAGATGACGGTCATCGAGCCTGGTAAGATCGGGTTCGCAGTCACGGGCAAGGCCAATGCCGACGGGTCGCTGTTCAACCCGCACGATGCTAAGAAGCCTCTTAGCACAGGCAGAGTGTTCACATCTCTGTTTGTCAGGCATTGGGACTCCTACATTGAGCCTCAGAAGAACGCCATCTGGTATGGCGTGCTGCAGCGGACGCCGTTAGCACCTGCCAGTCGCCAGGCAGGCAAATACTCTCTGTCAGGCCTGACCAACCTGATTGCCGTCTCTGGTCTGGCTGGAGTCGAATCGCCCATCCCGCCCTTTGGAGGCACCGGGGACTTTGACCTCAGTCCGACGGCGATTGTCTTCGTCGCCCGAGACCCCGAAGTGAGCCCGGCCACCCACACGGCGTGTGCGTGTTATTACTGTCCTATGTTCTCGTGGACGGGGTTGAGTACCGCGCAGCAACAAGAGGATGTCAAGATACATCGTGTGTCGAAGCTGGACGGCGCTATGTCGTCGCCAGTTCTCTCGTCAGACGGTGGGTCCCTTGCAGTGCTGGTCATGCAAGAGGATGGCTACGAGTCTGACAAGAACCGGATCATGTACGTCCCCAACCCGTGGAACGGGGAACTAGTTGAGATCTTCGAGTCTCCCGATGGTCGAGGCCTCTGGGATCTGAGCCCCTCGGCCATTTCTTTCGCCAGTGACGACCAGTCTCTGTTGATCCAAGTTGAGGAAACGGGCAGGGGAGTGCTCTACCAACTTTCTCTGGAAAACTTTCGTCGGGCCATCCCGAAGGACCTGAAGAAACTCACCCTTTCTGGCTACGTGAACGACGTGACTCCGGCAGCTGCCAATTCTTCCAAGCTCTTTATCTCCAGTAGTAGCTTGGTGGACAACAGTACCTGGACCATTATCGACCCTGCGAATCCCAGAGAGGTACAGCTAGTCTCGTCCAACAGCCGCCATGGCGCGGCTTTCGGTCTTTCGCCCCATCAAGTCGACGAGACCTGGTTCAAGGGAGCGAATGACCATCCCGTGCATGCCTGGGTGGTGAAGCCCTCGAACTTTAAACCAGGCGAAAAATATCCGCTGGCCTACTTGATCCACGGAGGGCCACAGGGAGCCTGGAATGACCAGTGGAGCACGCGCTGGAACCCGGCAGTTTTCGCGGAACAGGGATACGTCGTGATCACACCCAATCCCACCGGTAGCACCGGCTATGGACAAGATTTCACGGATGCCATAAAAGGGTCCTGGGGCGGACTCCCATATATCGATATCCAAAAGGGCTTCGAACATATCGAGAAGAACCTCAATTATGTCGATACGAGTCGGGCGGTGGCGCTCGGAGCCTCATACGGAGGCTTCATGGTCAACTGGATGCAGGGCCACTCACTTGGACGCAAATTTAAGGCCCTGGTGACCCACGACGGCATCTTCAACTTGACCAATGCCCTGGCAAGTGAAGAGCAGTACTTCCCCCTCCACGACCTTGAAGGGCCATTTTGGAAAAAGCCCGAGAATTGGGATCGGTGGGATCCTGCCCGGTTCACCCAGAATTGGGAGACACCTCACTTGATCATCCACAACGAGCTCGACTACCGGCTCCCGATCTCCGATGGTCTGGGCGCCTTCAATGTCCTCCAGATGCGTGGCGTGGAGAGTGCATTCCTGACCTTCCCCGACGAGAACCACTGGGTCCTGAAGCCAGAAAACTCTTTGGTCTGGCACCAAACAGTCTTGAACTGGATCAACAAATATGTCGGACTGCCGCCTATCAGCAAAGGCAACAACTTCCTTGCCGACCAACAAACCGAAGTAGACCCTGGCGTCGCCGGTTTGTCCCTTCAGTAAAGGGGGTTTCTTACGAGTCTCGGAAGGGATTTTATTTCCTTTCAACGAGTAGAAAGAAATGATGAAACATGAAGTTCCTCGAACATGATCGTTGCTTGTCCTGTCTCCTTTCTCTTTTTCTTTTTTTTTTTCGCTTTTTCTTTCCTTTGGAAATCCTTTGGTAGACAAAGAAAAATTTCTGATTCCGCCTATGGACGGCCGTCCATGAAGCCCTCCTGGACAAAGAGCTCATCAGAGAAACTGACTGCCAGATAAAGAGGGGTGTCTATAGGAAATGTTGCGTGTTTCATCTTTTTATAGGAACAATCTCTATTGTCTAGCCGCGGAGTACAGGACTTATTTATATATGCCCACCATCCTGCCTTCAATCCATCCAGAATTATCTCAAGTACATCAAATCAACCAGACAATCTGAATATCACTAGGCTGAACTTATCTCATATATTTTAAATAATAATGGCCGGCAAGAAAGGCACTTCCATTCCCCGTCTCTTCTTAGATCCAAGCTCACCACACTCTCCCGAGTCCCCCAATGCCATGCACCAGCCGCCGTTCCCTGTCTTCGTCGCTCCAACATCATCATCATCCTCCTCCCCGATAGGAACCGACCAGAATCCT
Source organism: Penicilliopsis zonata CBS 506.65 (assembly GCF_001890105.1). Lineage (NCBI taxonomy): Eukaryota > Fungi > Ascomycota > Eurotiomycetes > Eurotiales > Aspergillaceae > Penicilliopsis > Penicilliopsis zonata. Next base: position 854,408 of record NW_019208918.1, read on the forward strand.
TCTTCTTCTTCTTCCTCCTCCTCCTCCCGCTTCCACCCCTACTTCTCCCCCATCGTGGACCATTTGCGCACCCGTCTCTTCCCCCTCGTCTCTGCAACGACCGGCCTCCCACACCCAGAGTTCCCTACAAGCTTACTAGCTTTCCATGTCCTGACTTCTGCGCAACTCGACGGTCTCGCCCGCCATTACCACCAAGTCTGGCCTCCCGTCCCGACCACGAGCTGCTATCCGAATCCCGTGACGGCCTGGGTGGGCACCGCACACGAGTTGCACGTCGATCTCGAGACGAAGCGGCGGCGGTTCGGGCGATTCATCGGCTTACGGGATTGTGAGAGTCCGGTGGACGGGATGATGGATCTCGATGGGTGTGAACAGCAGGGTTCTTCGTCGTCATCGTCGTTGTTGCAGAGTCAGGAAACAGAAACAGAGGAGCAGATGTTGGCAAGGATGGATCGGGAGTGGTTGGAGTGCTTGGCGAGGGCGAGCGAGGAGGATCCTGATATCCTCTTAAGGTGGAAGGCGGGGGGGCGTTGATTCTCTCTCTCTTCCTCTCTCTCCCCCTTTCTTATTCAAGGCTTTTCACTCCATTGAGCTGATTTGTTAGCAGATCTGTTTAGCCATTTTACTATGACACCGGTGTTCATGTAGTGTGTATCATAGAGTTATGCTTGTTGGACTACCATGGAACCCATTTCAAGCCCAATAAACCAAATCATCTTTCTATGGGTTGAACTGTTTAGCATAGCTAATGACCCATTCCTAGTGCTTGATTCTCAGCCACAATCTTCCAGTACTTCTCCCGCGACCTGATGCGAAAGCCCTTCCCCCATTTGATCATCACCAGGAAGACAGCGCAGGCGGCCATTCCAACAAATGCGGCGGAAACAAAGCAGTTCTGGTATCCCATGTTATCAATCCAGGGGGTGATTCTATCAGAATAGTATGTCAGCGGTTAGACTCTCAATTATAAGGTTTCTTCTCTTCTCTGCTGCAGGGACTCCTCTCACCCGTAGTTCACCGCAAAAGACATGGTGTTTCGAACTAAAATGATCGAGGAGATGGCATCCCCGCTGAGCTCGCGGTAGCTATCTACAAGGTAATTGACACTAAGCGTGATGCCACACGTGCCTGCAAATGCCAGCGCGCACATTGCGACGATGAGTCCGAACCAGAAGATGTCATGCGCAGCACCAACACCCCAAAGGAGCAGAGCGGCAGGCACAACAATGACACATGAGATAAAGGGCCAGAGCCGGTGCTCGGCCTCCATGACGCCCTTGTTGCGGCGGGCAAGCCGGATAGTGAGCCAGTCGCTGAAGCGGCCGGTGAAAAGGGATCTTCCGCAGGGTTTAGAGATGAACGATTTCCCAGGACTTGTCAAGGGTGTACACTTACCCAAAGACGGTTCCAACGAGACATGCCACATAGCTGAGGCCCACCATGGAGGTACTATATGCAATCAGCAATGGTGGATACGACGAATCTCAATCTTCGACTTGGTGGTACCTGAAGTTGTATGGTGCGCCTCCGAGAATAATCGATGCCGTCCCATTAAGAACATTGAACCAGATCAGATACGACCCGTACGAGAAGCTGTTGGTGGTCAGATAATAGATTCGTAATCTCAACATGCAGTTTGGCTCAAGACGCACCCAGCATAGAAGACGACGGGCCACGACAGAAAGTAAAGCGTCTGCCAGAAACGTCTGCCCATGTTGTTTCGCTTCTGCTTTGGCCCCAAGAGTGACAGTTTTCGAATGTATGATTTCTTCTCGTAAACTTTACCGACTCCTGCCTCCGAAGAAGGACGCTGTTCAGAGGCAGCAGCGAACTTCTCAGGATCTCCATGTGTCGAGCCGTCAGGAGAGGACTCTTCTAGAACCCCTGAAGAGACCGCAGTAGCTACTGCGGGGGTCCTGTCGTAGTTGGTCTCCTCCATGAAGAAGAAGAGAAAGACAACTGCCACTGCGGCAAAGATGGCGGGATAATAAAATACCCATTCCCAACTCTGGTACTGGGCAATGAAGCCACAGATCACAGGTGCGAAGTAGTTGCTTCCAGCGAGGAAGAGCGCATAGAGACCCATGTACGTGCCCCGTTCGTGGGTAAAATACTACTAGGTCAATATGACGCATATCGGAATTCAGGGTTCATACTCACGACGTCGGTAACCGAAATTTCAGGCAGTGCCTCGATGGGAGCAGTGAAAAAGCCAGATAGGATGCTCCGAGCCACCCATTGGCCGTTGGTCCTGCAATGCGGACTATATTTGTCAGTATCAAGGTTGAAGTAGATGGAGAGCAATGCAATGAAGGTTGCTTTTTAAATTTACCTCCAGACTGATACGGCCTACCAAGAGGGAAGAAATTAGCAGCTGTAGCCTCGCTGTCTAAGGGAGGTATACTTACAACAATACCTAGTAGTGACAAGATATACGTCAGTCGCTTGCCATATTGCATTGCAAACGGCTGCCAGAACAACAGGCCCCATCCTGCCAGCAAAAACATATACCCAGTCCCATCATTGAGAGTATCAACGGAGACCCCTGACGCGTCCGACAGAGAGGTCAGAACCGAGTATACCACTGAACAGGCGATTCCGTTGAAGAGAGTATATCTATAGACCGACAGAAATCAGATCAGAAACACCATATCATCCAAATGCAGGGGCTCTGGAGGAGGGAGGGGGGGAGTTACTCACACGTTGACGCTGATGGTCGACATCAGCTTCCGCCTTGGAGACCAATTGAGAGGGTCTTCCGGATCGTCTGAAGGAGCCGGCACCAAGATAATATCATGATCGCCGTGGTCTAGATGCCGAGCCGTCAAGACATGATTGATGTCAACAAGAGTGATAGTGCCCGGGATGGCACTGCTGTCTGCGGGTTCTATCATGGGGGGCAAGAAACTCTTCTGCAACCAAGACAACGGAACTGGAAGTGTCTAAGCAGGACTGACTGTCTCTCGGTTCAAAATATCCGTTTACCCAAGCCTAATATATACCAAGGGAGGTAGATCGGCCAGATCCTTGCGTCTTTTGTCTTATCATCGTTGCAGTAGAGAAAGAAGTCTCGACAACCATCAGTCAGTCTTATACCCCTGCCAAAACCACTTTTTATCCTGTACTTACCTGGTAGACTCGATGCTCTCGGGGCCAATGACGCAAGCAGATAGACAAGCAAACACCGGGACAGATAGGCGAAAGTAGAGATGAGGGATAGTATCCATAGACGACGTTTGGCCTGTTATCGGTGCGGGGAAGATGCAGTAGTACTGGCCGCCCTACAAAGTAAGTAATGGTAGAAAATCCACCATCTTCAGAGACAAAACCTCAGGCTTCTGGATCGAACCGGCTTCTGTCCTCACCTATTGATGCCCGTTGATCGTGTGGAACTCACTAACCGCCAGTTATAAGCTGTCTATCTATGGAGATAGGAGCTACTGTTACTACGGAGTGTCTCCGTGGACCTTCTCTTATCAGACGGCGGCAGAGTACGAGGAAGACTGGCCATTGACGTCTACACAGCATATCATACGCTTAGATAACAAGAGATACGTACAAACGGCCGGGAAAGCTCGACCTCTTTGCTCAGTCGTTCCAACAAAACTCTTGTCCTACCAGCTCCTGGCTCCGTGTCCAGAGCCGAGTTGCACTTGTCTCACCGGCTGGGAAGTCAATCTTGGGGAGGGAAACAACCTGGCAGTTGTCGAGAAAGGCGCCCGAATGATCTGCAAAGCGTGGGTATCAAAACAGATTACTATTAGCCAGCTGTGGTGGCACAAGGAGTGGGGGAGGGGGGTTTGGGTAAGCGGGGATATTCTTGCCTTTCAGCGATGGATCGAGCAGGCCGCGAAGGACGGTCGAGCTGCTCTGGGACATGGATTTGGGAGCTTGTTGCAAAAGAAGCGGTAGGTCTTCTCTCGCTGCGGATGGTCAGCTTGACGGTTGTGTTTATGACGATGATGATGGAGATTTGGGAGTATGGAGGACCAGCACACACCCTCTTTCTTCTTCTGCAACCACGAACCAATTTCGTCCATTGAGACATAAGTTTGGATATTGGATCTGATATCTGACGAACTCTCAGCTGCTAACCACTTTGCCCCGGGGATAGTGAAACTCACTGCCAGGGTTCACAGAGAACGCAGCTATTGACCGCTTCGCTAAACGGCGCGCAAGACTCTTTGCAAACAATATATTGGCGAACATGGACTCGGCGAGTGCGTCCAGGGGATGATACATGGTTTCGTCCTATCCTCTCAGTTCCCTTTATACTAGCTATGCTTTTTTTTTTCGGATTTGCGTCATGCTTACTGTCAAATTCATGTTGTCAAATGAGGGCGGCGCTGCCTCGGTCCGAATACTGCTGCTGACCATGACCACGCGCGACTCGGCAGGCATCAGTGGCAGGACAAGGTTGACTAGCAGGAAGTGGCCAAGGTAGTTGACCTGGAAATGGGACTCGATGCCGTCCGCGGTGGTCACCCACGGCGCCCCAAAGAGAGTCGGGTTCGCTACGATCCCGTCGATGGGCACTTCGAGCCTGCGCAGCTTATCCGCCGCGGCGCGGATCGTATCCAGGCGCCCCAGGTCCGCCGCGATGAAAATCACCTTCACCTTGGGGAACCGGTGGTTGATGTCGTCGATGACCGGCTGCAGCTCTTCCTGCGTCTGGCCGACAAGAATCAGCGCCGCTGCCTCACATTCCGCCAGGGACTCGGCGGTCATGGCAGCTAGGTTGACATGGCGGGCTCCGAGCAGGAGAACTGCCAAATAGCAAGCAAATCAGTAAGACTTAGGTAGGATCTTTGATATCTCGAACGCTCTCGCTTACAGGTTTTATGCTTCACTTGGTGACGGAAGGCCTTGCCCACGTCCACACCCTTGGTATCTGCTTTGAAAAACCGGCGCATGCTGATCAACTGTTCAATTTACTTATCATATGGGAATTGTAGGAGTTTCCCTTCAAACATGTTGCCTCTTTAGCGATGTAGCCGGGGATGAACTGCCGTTCCTTGGTCCTGGTTGTCGTCATTGTGAGGCCGGCGGATTACGTCTTGCGCATGCTATCTAATCACAAACTGCTGTCAATATAAATTATTTACTGGCATATCATTTAATACTGTCAGGAGTAGGATATTTTTGATTTTGATTCACAAAACACCAATTGATTGATATCATGGCAAAAGTCACAAGGGAAGGGCGGCAGGCTGTAGACATATAAACAGAAGCCAATGAGATAAAAGGATAACAGGGGGGAAGGAGGGAATGAAACTCGCTGCCCAAGCCTATATTATACACTTCGAGGCGGATATCACGATCTGAATGGAACGACAGAATAGGAGAAAAATGGGATGGGAAAGAGAGGGGGGGGGGGAAGAAAATCAAATCGAGGAACCAAGCTCATCGTCATCCGGAAGCCCGTCGATCACGCTGTTGAGTATCTGGATCAGCTCTTCGATGTCAGGACGGTCTGCGGGCTCGACCTGCAAGCACTTGCGCACCACATCTTTGACGGACTCGCTGATCGACCGCTGCGAGCTGCCGCTGTTTTCCCCGGCAGCCGTCACATCCGCAGTGCCCGTCCTACCCTTACCCTTTGGTGAGGATAAATGGCCCGTCTTTTCATCCGGGAAGCGCCAGTCGCCGCCGAGCACGCACATGCTCAAACTGCCGCCAGTTTCCTCGCTGCGAGCCTCGAAAGGGCTCTTCCCGACCAGGCAGGCGTAGAGCGTGCAGCCCAGCGACCAGATGTCCACCTTGGTGTCGATGATGGAGCCGGTCTTGACGTCAAATAGCTCCGGTGCCCGGTATGGCATCGTGCTGTGCTCGGCAGCAGTGTCTTGGACCGCAATCGCGAGGGACCGCGAGGTGATGGCGATCGGACTGGGAGCCAACGACCCGAGATCCATCAGGATGGGCGACTGGCCATCGTCGTCGATCATAATATTGCCTATGTACGTTTAAAATTGCTGTCTACTGAGACTTGGCTCCCAAGACTATAATGACTTACCTGGTTTGATATCGCGATGGGCGTACGGCCGCAGGTCACCGTCGCGCACACCCTCTTGACTCTGCGTAAGCTCGTCGTCCATCAAGGGCTCGTTTTCCTCCTCTTCATCTACATTGTGAGTCCCCCGACGGGCTGGCTTTGCCATGCGGGCCTGGTCCTCGTCGGCAGCCTCACCCTCCCTGCGAACCGCCTTGCCCTTGCGGACTGAGGCAGCACCGCTGCGCACGCGGTACTGATGCATCGCCTTGAGGGCCTTTGCCACCCCAAGGATCAGGACCATCAGTCTTTTCTCCGGGAACCGGGTGTGGTTGACCAGATTCGCGTTGATGGCATCTTGCAAGTTGCCGCGCTGGTAGTAAGGCAGCAGAATGTACACCGTCTTGGACGCGCCATCACCGCCATCGGCACGAAACTTGGAGCCCGGCTCGGTCGAGACGCAGTGATCGATCGAATGGATGATGTTGGCCTGCGTCACAAACAGGTTGTACGCCTCGACCTCCTTCAGCGCCTGCGACACCGATTCCTGGCCGAACGGACACCGAATCTTCTTCAGCGCAAACAGCTCGGAGGTCGCCTTATCTTGCACGAGATAAACGTAGGAGAAGCCGCCCTATCACAAGACAGTCAGTAACCCATTGTAGCCAAAAGAGATAAAACATCCAATCTCCCCAGCAAGGAGACGCCATACATACCTCCCCCAGGAGACGCAGCAGCTTGAAACTCCGGTTGTTGATCTTCAGCTGCGGCGAGCTCGGAAAGCAACACATGCAGTCCGTGAAGTTGTATAGCAGGTCGAAGAAGTACTGCGCCATTGTGATAGATAAAAAAAATAAAAAACACTCGAGTGGAAAGGAGACGAGAAGCAATCAAGTGTTCGATTGCTGGATGACGCGTGGACCTCGCAGCGTCGCTGGCGACCCGACCGTATTTCTCTGTACCACAAAGAACTCCCCTTGTCGCGCCAGAAAGTACCCAAAACAGCGCAGATCTCAGTCAGACTCGATCGGACAGACCACAAGCAAGACAATCACACAACCAGAGCAGCTGTGACCAGTGGTTCAAGGGAGCTGCACAGGAGAGACATGCCCCGGGACACTTCAGACGATCTGGTGGAGGCCGGCTTATATAATGCATACGCACTCGCTGGACGGGGCAGGCCTGAGTCCTGACCATGGTTCAGCGTCGTGTTTGACTCCCCCTTTCTAAATAATAATATCTATTGTCTATTGCAGTCAAGCCGTGTGGCCAGGCTGCTCCTCCTGGTCGATCAGTCCTGGAGACTCCTCGTTAGGCGGCTCTCTTTGCCTCTGGGTCTTGATCCACCGGTTCAGGCCCAACGTCGAACGACAGGGAAAAAAAGGCCCTTCCGATAGGGAGATCGCCATGCGTTCATCACGATTGGGCTGACCCATTCCTTGTCACTGCTCCTCTATCCATCCCTTTTTTTTTTTGACTGTCGGTTCTATTGTTTCGTGGTTTCTTCGATTCCTTTATTTTCTTTTCCATCTTCTTTGTTTCCCCCTGTCGACCGTTTCAAGTTACCTCTCGATGGCGCCCGCTGTCGACGACATCCAGGTGGGCGACCTGGTGAACGTCCCTGGGGGCATGCACGGGACGATCAAATATCTGGGGGCTGTGGCCGGCAAACCGGGTCGGTTTGCAGGCATCGAGCTCGCCGTGGAGCATGCGAAGAGGGGGAAGAATAGTGGTGATGTCGACGGCCGCAAATACTTCACCACGAGTGTGCCCGGGTCAGGCATCTTCGTGCCCATGAACAACAACAAATACGTCACCAGACGCTCCTCAGGGACGCCGCCGACGCCTGTGCGGGCGGCTGCCCCCGTCAATTTCAGCAAGTCCGTTGGTCCAGGCACCCCCTCGATGCCACGCCCGCGTATGCGGCAGCCCTCGCTCCCCAGACCGGAGTCGCCGCGAACCACGCAACCGCCGCTGCCACCACCCAAGCTGAGCCTGGGCGGGCTGCGGACGCCCTCGGCGTCGGCTCGACAAGGTCCCAGTCCGAACGGCTTTCCCCGGAGCCCACTCAAGGCTCCCTCGCGGCTGTCTGATCGAGCTCCATCCCGGATGAGCTCCGTGGCCGATGACGATTTCCCCGTGTCCGCCCGGACTTCAGATGTACAACGGAACGCGAATTCGGTGGAGATACAAGACCTGAAAGACCAAGTTAGGAGTCTGGAGACGCAGTTGATGGAGAGGGACCGGCAGCTCGACGAGCAGGCCTCGACGCTGGCAGAATTCCAGCGGACCATCGAGGAGTTTGAAGGGTCCGATGCTTTGTCCATCCGGGCCCAGCTGCGCGAAAAGAACGACAAGATCGCACAGTTGACTGCCGAATTCGACAGCCACCGGGCCGATTTCCGAAGTACCCTTGATACCTTGGAAGTGGCCGCGTCCGAGACGGAGCGGGTCTACGAGCAGCGCCTCGACGAGTTGATGCAGCAGAACAAGGAGCTACAGGACCGCGGAGAGGACGTGGAGACAGTCGCCCGGCAGCTGAAGCAGCTGGAGGAGCTGGTCTCAGAACTTGAGGAAGGACTGGAGGATGCCCGGCGCGGCGAGGCTGAGGCCCGCGCTGAAGTTGAGTTTCTGCGCGGTGAGGTCGAGCGGACAAAACTCGAACTCAAAAAGGAGCGAGACAGCTCCGCTGCGGCGCTCAAAGATGTCGAGGATTCGGGTGTGGGCCATGGATACTCGAGGGAACTGGACCAGAAGGATGACGAGATCCGCGGCCTCAAGGCCATCATCCATTCCCTCAGCCGCGGGGATCCCAGCGTGGCCATGCTCCATCCCAATGGCCTGGCGACTGGAGGTAGGCCCGGAGCCGTTGATGAACACCTTGACCCTGACCACGTCGCCCGCCTGGAACAGCGCCTCCAGGAGTTTGAGGAGCTCGCCGACAACAAGAACTACCGCATCGAGGAACTGGAACGTGAGCTGCAGCAACTGCAGATCAATGAAGACAGTACCACTCGCAGTCGCAGTCGCAACCGTAGCTCGACCATTAGCCCTTCGACCCCGAAGCAGCACAAACCGTCCGGTTCATCCGGTAATGTGAAGTTCCCCGCCGTGGCCCATCATGCCCATCGACTATCAGACCGGACGATTGTCCCGGGAGACTGGCATGATCTCGAGGGTGGCCCACCGCAAGCATTCGGTGCGCACCACCATCGGACGACCTCGGAGGGCTCTCACCACCGTCTAGAAACGATGCACGAATCCGACAGCCCGTCTTCGGACGATGGAAACTCACTCTGGTGTGAGATTTGCGAGACCGGCGGCCACGACATCCTGAACTGCACCAACATGTTCGGCGCTGGAGCTACAACCACCGCCCCCGCCCCCGCTGAAGCTACGGCCACCAACGGTCACAGCGAAGTGGTGGAAAAGACGAGCGACAGCCCGTCTCTAGATGGAAAGGACACTCCCAACTCCTCCATCCCGGATGAGACGCCAACCGTTTATGACTCGGATGAGCCGGCCCCGTTAACAACCCAGAAGACCGGTCGAGATGCAGTCCTCGAAGGGCTGAAAAGCATTGGAGGTCTGACTTCGTCTATGTCTCCAGTGGCGGGCAAGGCATCGGGTGTTATTGATGAGACCAAATGGTGTGCTCTATGTGAGCGAGACGGCCATGAGAGCATCGACTGTCCCTTCGAGGACTAACGGTTTTTATGAAAACTCAAATGGCAAAGTGTTACTTTCCACCTGGGTGCTTATTATCATCTTTATGAGGTGGAAGATATATTTTTTTTCAAAGATTTTCTTCGGCGTGTCTTTTGAGTCCATGAAACCTATCCCAGTATCCTTCTCCCTCCACCCTCGCTACTGCTTTGACCACTCCCTTTCGACAATGTCTTTTCTACCTCATCTTATGAATCCCTCGTGGGCCCCCCTTTTCTCTTTCGTTCCGTCCCTGTCTACCCTACCTATCTTTAATTCTTAACTTATTATACCCCCTCCTTGGTGCACATTGAATGCTTGTGGAGATGTCGCCTTCATTGCCGGCTCATGTTCATAGCATGTTCTTCACCATTCCTCTTCGTCTTTATCTTTACGGACTCGTTGATCTCCACCACCCCACTGCCTTCACTTCTTGAGTACGATTTCTTCCTCTTGCTCTTTTCTTAGATACCTACTGGGACGCTGGTTTGGCTCATTGCCGTCTGTGAGTCTAGAATAATCTTAATATACTCTCAATATCAAAAGTATGAGAGCTCATATCAATTCACAATACAAAAAGGACACGTCAATCATACTGGATATA